>NW_028244068.1:0-119954 GCF_964263255.1 Lissotriton vulgaris
GTGCCTGAAATTGGTCAAAATTGACGATTTTGAGTAAGCAAAACTCTGTAAAAATGGCAATTTTGGTCACTGTGAGGGTTTAAAAAGTGGTTATTCAACATGAGGCCCGATCCAAATGACATTTTGAATCATTTTTGGTAGAGTTTAAAAAATCATTTTCTGATGGAAAACGATGACCCTGACCAGTCGAACGTTGAAAAAATGGTCAATATTGATGAAATTTTAACATTTAATCTTTTGACTTTAAATGATGGTTGGATGTGAATTATTACTTTTTCAACGAAAATAAGTGTGTTTAAAGTCATTTCTGTGCCTGAAATTGGTCAAAATTGAAAATTTTGAGTAAGCAAAACTCTGAAAAAATGGCAATTTTGGTCACTGTGAGGGTTTAAAAAGTGGTTATTCAACATGAGGCCCGATCCAAATGACATTTTGAATCATTTTTGGTAGAGTCCAAAAAATCCATTTTCTGATGAAAAACGATGACCCCGGACCAGTCGAACGTTGAAAAAATGGTCAATATTGATGAAATTTTAACATTTAATCTTTTGACTTTAAATTACGGTTGGATGTGAATTATTACTTTTTCAACTAAAATAAGTGTGTTTAAAGTCATTTCTGTGCCTGAAATTGGTCAAAATTGAAGATTTTGAGTAAGCAAAACTCTGTAAAAATGGCAATTTTGGTCACTGTGAGGGTTTAAAAAGTGGATATTCAACATGAGGCCCAATCCAAATGACATTTTGAATCATTTTTGGTAGAATCCAAAAAATCAATTTTCTGATGAAAAACGATGACCCCGGACCAGTCGAATGTTGAAAAAATGGTCAATATTGATGAAATTTTAACATTTAATCTTTTGACTTAAATGACGGTTGGATGTGAATTATTACCTTTTCAACTAAAATAAGTGTGTTGAAAGTCATTTCTGTGCCTGAAATTGGTCAAAATTGAAGATTTTGAGTAAGCAAAACTCTGTAAAAATGGCAATTTTGGTCACTGTGAGGGTTTAAAAAGTGGATATTCAACATGAGGCCCAATCCAAATAACATTTTGAATCATTTTTGGTAGAGTCCAAAAAATCAATTTTCTGATGTAAAACGATGACCCCGGACCAGTCGAACGTTGAAAAAATGGTCAATATTGATGAAATTTTAACATTTAATCTTTTGACTTAAAATGACGGTTGGATGTGAATTATTACTTTTTCAACTAAAATAAGTGTGTTTAAAGTCATTTCTGTGCCTGAAATTGGTCAAAATTGAAGATTTTGAGTAAGCAAAACTCTGCAAAAATGGCAATTTTGGTCACTGTGAGGGTTTAAAAAGTGGTTATTCAACATGAGGCCCGATCCAAATGACATTTTGAATCATTTTTGGTAGAGTCCAAAAAATCAATTTTCTGATGAAAAACGATGACCCCGGACCAGTCGAACGTTGAAAAAATGGTCAATATTGATGAAATTTTAACATTTAATCTTTTGACTTTAAATGAAGGTTGGATGTGAGTTATTACTTTTTCAACTAAAATAAGTGTATTTAAAGTCATTTCTGTGCCTGAAATTGGTCAAAATTGAAGATTTTGAGTAAGCAAAACTCTGTAAAAATGGCAATTTTGGTCACTGTGAGGGTTTAAAAAGTGGTTATTCAACATGAGGCCCGATCCAAATGACATTTTGAATCATTTTTGGTAGAGTCCAAAAAATCAATTTCTGATGGAAAACGATGACCCCGGACCAGTCGAACGTTGAAAAAATGGTCAATATTGATGAAATTTTAACATTTAATCTTTTGACTTTAAATGACGGTTGGATGTGAATTATTACTTTTTCAACGAAAATAAGTGTGTTTAAATCATTTCTGTGCCTGAAATTGGTCAAAATTGAAAATTTTGAGTAAGCAAAACTCTGAAAAAATGGCAATTTTGGTCACTGTGAGGGTTTAAAAAGAGGTTATTCAACATGAGGCCCGATCCAAATGACATTTTGAATCATTTTTGGTAGAGTCCAAAAAATCCATTTTCTGATGAAAAACGATGACCCCGGACCAGTCGAACGTTGAAAAAATGGTCAATATTGATGAAATTTTAACATTTAATCTTTTGACTTTAAATTACGGTTGGATGTGAATTATTACTTTTTCAACTAAAATAAGTGTGTTTAAAGTCATTTCTGTGCCTGAAATTGGTCAAAATTGAAGATTTTGAGTAAGCAAAACTCTGTAAAAATGGCAATTTTGGTCACTGTGAGGGTTTAAAAAGTGGATATTCAACATGAGGCCCAATCCAAATGACATTTTGAATCATTTTTGGTAGAATCCAAAAAATCAATTTTCTGATGAAAAACGATGACCCCGGACCAGTCGAATGTTGAAAAAATGGTCAATATTGATGAAATTTTAACATTTAATCTTTTGACTTAAATGACGGTTGGATGTGAATTATTACCTTTTCAACTAAAATAAGTGTGTTGAAAGTCATTTCTGTGCCTGAAATTGGTCAAAATTGAAGATTTTGAGTAAGCAAAACTCTGTAAAAATGGCAATTTTGGTCACTGTGAGGGTTTAAAAAGTGGATATTCAACATGAGGCCCAATCCAAATCACATTTTGAATCATTTTTGGTAGAGTCCAAAAAATCAATTTTCTGATGTAAAACGATGACCCCGGACCAGTCGAACGTTGAAAAAATGGTCAATATTGATGAAATTTTAACATTTAATCTTTTGACTTAAAATGACGGTTGGATGTGAATTATTACTTTTTCAACTAAAATAAGTGTGTTTAAAGTCATTTCTGTGCCTGAAATTGGTCAAAATTGAAGATTTTGAGTAAGCAAAACTCTGCAAAAATGGCAATTTTGGTCACTGTGAGGGTTTAAAAAGTGGTTATTCAACATGAGGCCCGATCCAAATGACATTTTGAATCATTTTTGGTAGAGTCCAAAAAATCAATTTTCTGATGAAAAACGATGACCCCGGACCAGTCGAACGTTGAAAAAATGGTCAATATTGATGAAATTTTAACATTTAATCTTTTGACTTTAAATGAAGGTTGGATGTGAGTTATTACTTTTTCAACTAAAATAAGTGTGTTTAAAGTCATTTCTGTGCCTGAAATTGGTCAAAATTGAAGATTTTGAGTAAGCAAAACTCTGTAAAAATGGCAATTTTGGTCACTGTGAGGGTTTAAAAAGTGGTTATTCAACATGAGGCCCGATCCAAATGACATTTTGAATCATTTTTGGTAGAGTCCAAAAAATCAATTTCTGATGGAAAACGATGACCCCGGACCAGTCGAACGTTGAAAAAATGGTCAATATTGATGAAATTTTAACATTTAATCTTTTGACTTTAAATGACGGTTGGATGTGAATTATTACTTTTTCAACGAAAATAAGTGTGTTTAAATCATTTCTGTGCCTGAAATTGGTCAAAATTGAAAATTTTGAGTAAGCAAAACTCTGAAAAAATGGCAATTTTGGTCACTGTGAGGGTTTAAAAAGAGGTTATTCAACATGAGGCCCGATCCAAATGACATTTTGAATCATTTTTGGTAGAGTCCAAAAAATCAATTTTCTGATGAAAAACGATGACCCCGGACCAGTCGAACGTTGAAAAAATGGTCAATATTGATGAAATTTTAACATTTAATCTTTTGACTTTAAATTACGGTTGGATGTGAATTATTACTTTTTCAACTAAAATAAGTGTGTTTAAAGTCATTTCTGTGCCTGAAATTGGTCAAAATTGAAGATTTTGAGTAAGCGAAACTCAGCAAAAATGGCAATTTTGGTCACTGTGAGGGTTTAAAAAGTGGATATTCAACATGAGGCCCAATCCAAATGACATTTTGAATCATTTTTGGTAGAGTCCAAAAAATCAATTTTCTGATGAAAAACGATGACCCCGGACCAGTCGAACGTTGAAAAAATGGTCAATATTGATGAAATTTTAACATTTAATCTTTTGACTTTAAATGAAGGTTGGATGTGAGTTATTACTTTTTCAACTAAAATAAGTGTGTTTAAAGTCATTTCTGTGCCTGAAATTGGTCAAAATTGAAAATTTTGAGTAAGCAAAACTCTGTAAAAATGGCAATTTTGGTCACTGTGAGGGTTTAAAAAGTGGTTATTCAACATGAGGCCCGATCCAAATGACATTTTGAATCATTTTTGGTAGAATCCAAAAAATCAATTTTCTGATGGAAAACGATGACCCCGGACCAGTCGAACGTTGAAAAAATGGTCAATATTGATGAAATTTTAACATTTAATCTTTTGACTTTAAATGACGGTTGGATGTGAATTATTACTTTTTCAACGAAAATAAGTGTGTTTAAAGTCATTTCTGTGCCTGAAATTGGTCAAAATTGAAAATTTTGAGTAAGCAAAACTCTGAAAAAAATGGCAATTTTGGTCACTGTGAGGGTTTAAAAAGTGGTTATTCAACATGAGGCCCAATCCAAATGACATTTTGAATCATTTTTGGTAGAGTCCAAAAAATCCATTTTCTGATGAAAAACGATGACCCCGGACCAGTCGAACGTTGAAAAAATGGTCAATATTGATGAAATTTTACCATTTAATCTTTTGAGTTTAAATGAAGGTTGGATGTGAATTATTACTTTTTCAACGAAAATAAGTGTGTTTAAAGTCATTTCTGTGCCTGAAATTGGTCAAAATTGAAAATTTTGAGTAAGCAAAACTCTGTAAAAATGGCAATTTTGGTCACTGTGAGGGTTTAAAAAGTGGTTATTCAACATGAGGCCCGATCCAAATGACATTTTGAATCATTTTTGGTGGAGTCCAAAAAATCAATTTTCTGATGAAAAACGATGACCCCGGACCAGTCGAACGTTGAAAAAATGGTCAATATTGATGAAATTTTAACATTTAATCTTTTGAGTTTAAATGAAGGTTGGATGTGAGTTATTACTTTTTCAACTAAAATAAGTGTGTTTAAAGTCATTTCTGTGCCTGAAATTGGTAAAAATTGAAGATTTTGAGTAAGCAAAACTCTGTAAAAATGGCAATTTTGGTCACTGTGAGGGTTTAAAAAGTGGTTATTCAACATGAGGCCCGATCCAAATGACATTTTGAATCATTTTTGGTAGAATCCAAAAAATCCATTTTCTGATGAAAAACGATGACCCCGGACCAGTCGAATGTTGAAAAAATGGTCAATATTGATGAAATTTTAACATTTAATCTTTTGACTTTAAATGACGGTTGGATGTGAATTATTACTTTTTCAACTAAAATAAGTGTGTTTAAAGTCATTTCTGTGCCTGAAATTGGTCAAAATTGAAGATTTTGAGTAAGCAAAACTCTGTAAAAATGGCAATTTTGGTCACTGTGAGGGTGTAAAAAGTGGTTATTCAACATGAGGCCCGATCCAAATGACATTTTGAATCATTTTTGATAGAGTCCAAAAAATCAATTTTCTGATAAAAAACGATGACCCCGGACCAGTCGAACGTTGAAAAAATTGTCAACATTGATGAAATTTTAACATTTAATGTTTTGACTTTAAATGAAGGTTGGATGTGAGTTATTACTTTTTCAACTAAAATAAGTGTGTTTAAAGTCATTTCTGTGCCTGAAATTGGTCAAAATTGAAGATTTTGAGTAAGCAAAACTCTGTAAAAATGGCAATTATGGTCACTGTGAGGGTTTAAAAAGTGGTTATTCAACATGAGGCCCGATCCAAATGACATTTTGAATCATTTTTGGTAGAATCCAAAAAATCAATTTTCTGATGAAAAACGATGACCCCGGACCAGTCGAATGTTGAAAAAATGGTCAATATTGATGACATTTTAACATTTAATCTTTTGACTTTAAATGACGGTTGGATGTGAATTATTACTTTTTCAACTAAAATAAGTGTGTTTAAAGTCATTTGTGTGCCTGAAATTGGTCAAAATTGAAGATTTTGAGTACGCAAAACTCTGTAAAAATGGCAATTTTGGTCACTGTGAGGGTTTAAAAAGTGGTTATTCAACATGAGGCCCGATCCAAATGACATTTTGAATCATTTTTGGTAGAGTCCAAAAAATCATTTTCTGATGGAAAACGATGACCCCGGACCAGTCGAACGTTGAAAAAATGGTCAATATTGATGAAATTTTAACATTTAATCTTTTGACTTTAAATGACGGTTGGATGTGAATTATTACTTTTTCAACGAAAATAAGTGTGTTTAAAGTCATTTCTGTGCCTGAAATTGGTCAAAATTGAAAATTTTGAGTAAGCAAAACTCTGAAAAAATGGCAATTTTGGTCACTGTGAGGGTTTAAAAAGTGGTTATTCAACATGAGGCCCGATCCAAATGACATTTTGAATCATTTTTGGTAGAGTCCAAAAAATCCATTTTCTGATGAAAAACGATGACCCCGGACCAGTCGAACGTTGAAAAAATGGTCAATATTGATGAAATTTTAACATTTAATCTTTTGAGTTTAAATGAAGGTTGGATGTGAATTATTACTTTTTCAACGAAAATAAGTGTGTTTAAAGTCATTTCTGTGCCTGAAATTGGTCAAAATTGAAAATTTTGAGTAAGCAAAACTCTGTAAAAATGGCAATTTTGGTCACTGTGAGGGTTTAAAAAGTGGTTATTCAACATGAGGCCCGATCCAAATGACATTTTGAATCATTTTTGGTGGAGTCCAAAAAATCAATTTTCTGATGAAAAACGATGACCCCGGACCAGTCGAACGTTGAAAAAATGGTCAATATTGATGAACTTTTAACATTTAATCTTTTGAGTTTAAATGAAGGTTGGATGTGAGTTATTACTTTTTCAACTAAAATAAGTGTGTTTAAAGTCATTTCTGTGCCTGAAATTGGTAAAAATTGAAGATTTTGAGTAAGCAAAACTCTGTAAAAATGGCAATTTTGGTCACTGTGAGGGTTTAAAAAGTGGTTATTCAACATGAGGCCCGATCCAAATGACATTTTGAATCATTTTTGGTAGAATCCAAAAAATCAATTTTCTGATGAAAAACGATGACCCCGGACCAGTCGAATGTTGAAAAAATGGTCAATATTGATGAAATTTTAACATTTAATCTTTTGACTTTAAATCACGGTTGGATGTGAATTATTACTTTTTCAACTAAAATAAGTGTGTTTAAAGTCATTTCTGTGCCTGAAATTGGTCAAAATTGAAGATTTTGAGTAAGCAAAAGTCTGTAAAAATGGCAAATTTGGTCAATGTGAGGGTTTAAAAAGTGGTTATTCAATATGAGACCCGATCCAAAAGACATTTTGAATCATTTTTGACAGAGTCCAAAAAATCTATTTTCTGATGAAAAACGATGACCCCGGACCAGTCGAACGTTGAAAAAATGGTCAATATTGATGAAATTTTAACATTTAATCTTTTGACTTTAAATGACGGTTGGATGTGAATTATTACTTTTTCAACTAAAATAAGTGTGTTTAAAGTCATTTCTGTGCCTGAAATTGGTCAAAATTGAAGATTTTGAGTAAGCAAAACTCTGTAAAAATGGCAATTTTGGTCACTGTGAGGGTGTAAAAAGTGGTTATTCAACATGAGGCCCGATCCAAATGACATTTTGAATCATTTTTGATAGAGTCCAAAAAATCAATTTTCTGATAAAAAACGATGACCCCGGACCAGTCGAACGTTGAAAAAATTGTCAACATTGATGAAATTTTAACATTTAATCTTTTGACTTTAAATGAAGGTTGGATGTGAGTTATTACTTTTTCAACTAAAATAAGTGTGTTTAAAGTAATTTCTGTGCCTGAAATTGGTCAAAATTGAAGATTTTGAGTAAGCAAAACTCTGTAAAAATGGCAATTTTGGTCACTGTGAGGGTTTAAAAAGTGGTTATTCAACATGAGGCCCGATCCAAATGACATTTTGAATCATTTTTGGTAGAATCCAAAAAATCAATTTTCTGATGAAAAACGATGACCCCGGACCAGTCGATTGTTGAAAAAATGGTCAATATTGATGACATTTTAACATTTAATCTTTTGACTTTAAATGACGGTTGGATGTGAATTATTACTTTTTCAACGAAAATAAGTGTGTTTAAAGTCATTTCTGTGCCTGAAATTGGTCAAAATTAAAGATTTTGAGTAAGCAAAACTCTGTAAAATTGGCAATTTTGGTCACTGTGAGAGTTTAAAAAGTGGATATTCAACATGAGGCCCAATCCAAATGACATTTTGAATCATTTTTGGTAGAGTCCAAAAAATAAATTTTCTGATGAAAAACGATGACCCCGGACCAGTCGAACGTTGAAAAAATGGTCAATATTGATGAAATTTTAACATTTAATCTTTTGACTTTAAATGACGGTTGGATGTGAATTATTACTTTTTCAACTAAAATAAGTGTGTTTAAAGTCATTTCTGTGCCTGAAATTGGTCAAAATTGACGATTTTGAGTAAGCAAAACTCTGTAAAAATGGCAATTTTGGTCACTGTGAGGGTTTAAAAAGTGGTTATTCAACATGAGGCCCGATCCAAATGACATTTTGAATCATTTTTGGTAGAGTTTAAAAAATCATTTTCTGATGGAAAACGATGACCCTGACCAGTCGAACGTTGAAAAAATGGTCAATATTGATGAAATTTTAACATTTAATCTTTTGACTTTAAATGACGGTTGGATGTGAATTATTACTTTTTCAACGAAAATAAGTGTGTTGAAAGTCCTTTCTGTGCCTGAAATTGGTCAAAATTGAAAATTTTGAGTAAGCAAAACTCTGTAAAAATGGCAATTTTGGTCACTGTGAGGGTTTAAAAAGTGGATATTCAACATGAGGCCCAATCCAAATAACATTTTGAATCATTTTTGGTAGAGTCCAAAAAATCAATTTTCTGATGTAAAACGATGACCCCGGACCAGTCGAACGTTGAAAAAATGGTCAATATTGATGAAATTTTAACATTTAATCTTTTGACTTAAAATGACGGTTGGATGTGAATTATTACTTTTTCAACTAAAATAAGTGTGTTTAAAGTCATTTCTGTGCCTGAAATTGGTCAAAATTGAAGATTTTGAGTAAGCAAAACTCTGCAAAAATGGCAATTTTGGTCACTGTGAGGGTTTAAAAAGTGGTTATTCAACATGAGGCCCGATCCAAATGACATTTTGAATCATTTTTGGTAGAGTCCAAAAAATCAATTTTCTGATGAAAAACGATGACCCCGGACCAGTCGAACGTTGAAAAAATGGTCAATATTGATGACATTTTAACATTTAATCTTTTGACTTTAAATGAAGGTTGGATGTGAGTTATTACTTTTTAAACTAAAATAAGTGTGTTTAAAGTCATTTCTGTGCCTGAAATTGGTCAAAATTGAAGATTTTGAGTAAGCAAAACTCTGTAAAAATGGCAATTTTGGTCACTGTGAGGGTTTAAAAAGTGGTTATTCAACATGAGGCCCGATCCAAATGACATTTTGAATCATTTTTGGTAGAGTCCAAAAAATCAATTTCTGATGGAAAACGATGACCCCGGACCAGTCGAACGTTGAAAAAATGGTCAATATTGATGAAATTTTAACATTTAATCTTTTGAATTTAAATGACGGTTGGATGTGAATTATTACTTTTTCAACGAAAATAAGTGTGTTTAAATCATTTCTGTGCCTGAAATTGGTCAAAATTGAAAATTTTGAGTAAGCAAAACTCTGAAAAAATGGCAATTTTGGTCACTGTGAGGGTTTAAAAAGAGGTTATTCAACATGAGGCCCGATCCAAATGACATTTTGAATCATTTTTGGTAGAGTCCAAAAAATCAATTTTCTGATGAAAAACGATGACCCCGGACCAGTCGAACGTTGAAAAAATGGTCAATATTGATGAAATTTTAACATTTAATCTTTTGACTTTAAATTACGGTTGGATGTGAATTATTACTTTTTCAACTAAAATAAGTGTGTTTAAAGTCATTTCTGTGCCTGAAATTGGTCAAAACTGAAGATTTTGAGTAAGCAAAACTCTGTAAAAATGGCAATTTTGGTCACTGTGAGGGTGTAAAAAGTGGTTATTCAACATGAGGCCCGATCCAAATGACATTTTGAATCATTTTTGGTAGAGTTTAAAAAATCAATTTTCTGATAAAAAACGATGACCCCGGACCAGTCGAACGTTGAAAAAATGGTCAATATTGATGAAATTTTAACATTTAATCTTTTGACTTTAAATTACGGTTGGATGTGAATTATTACTTTTTCAACTAAAATAAGTGTGTTTAAAGTCATTTCTGTGCCTGAAATTGGTCAAAACTGAAGATTTTGAGTAAGCAAAACTCTGTAAAAATGGCAATTTTGGTCACTGTGAGGGTGTAAAAAGTGGTTATTCAACATGAGGCCCGATCCAAATGACATTTTGAATCATTTTTGGTAGAGTTTAAAAAATCATTTTCTGATGGAAAACGATGACCCTGACCAGTCGAACGTTGAAAAAATGGTCAATATTGATGAAATTTTAACATTTAATCTTTTGACTTTAAATGACGGTTGGATGTGAATTATTACTTTTTCAACGAAAATAAGTGTGTTTAAAGTCATTTCTGTGCCTGAAATTGGTCAAAATTGAAAATTTTGAGTAAGCAAAACTCTGAAAAAATGGCAATTTTGGTCACTGTGAGGGTTTAAAAAGTGGTTATTCAACATGAGGCCCGATCCAAATGACATTTTGAATCATTTTTGGTAGAGTCCAAAAAATCCATTTTCTGATGAAAAACGATGACCCCGGACCAGTCGAACGTTGAAAAAATGGTCAATATTGATGAAATTTTAACATTTAATCTTTTGACTTTAAATTACGGTTGGATGTGAATTATTACTTTTTCAACTAAAATAAGTGTGTTTAAAGTCATTTCTGTGCCTGAAATTGGTCAAAATTGAAGATTTTGAGTAAGCAAAACTCTGTAAAAATGGCAATTTTGGTCACTGTGAGGGTTTAAAAAGTGGATATTCAACATGAGGCCCAATCCAAATGACATTTTGAATCATTTTTGGTAGAATCCAAAAAATCAATTTTCTGATGAAAAACGATGACCCCGGACCAGTCGAATGTTGAAAAAATGGTCAATATTGATGAAATTTTAACATTTAATCTTTTGACTTAAATGACGGTTGGATGTGAATTATTACCTTTTCAACTAAAATAAGTGTGTTGAAAGTCATTTCTGTGCCTGAAATTGGTCAAAATTGAAGATTTTGAGTAAGCAAAACTCTGTAAAAATGGCAATTTTGGTCACTGTGAGGGTTTAAAAAGTGGATATTCAACATGAGGCCCAATCCAAATAACATTTTGAATCATTTTTGGTAGAGTCCAAAAAATCAATTTTCTGATGTAAAACGATGACCCCGGACCAGTCGAACGTTGAAAAAATGGTCAATATTGATGAAATTTTAACATTTAATCTTTTGACTTAAAATGACGGTTGGATGTGAATTATTACTTTTTCAACTAAAATAAGTGTGTTTAAAGTCATTTCTGTGCCTGAAATTGGTCAAAATTGAAGATTTTGAGTAAGCAAAACTCTGCAAAAATGGCAATTTTGGTCACTGTGAGGGTTTAAAAAGTGGTTATTCAACATGAGGCCCGATCCAAATGACATTTTGAATCATTTTTGGTAGAGTCCAAAAAATCAATTTTCTGATGAAAAACGATGACCCCGGACCAGTCGAACGTTGAAAAAATGGTCAATATTGATGACATTTTAACATTTAATCTTTTGACTTTAAATGAAGGTTGGATGTGAGTTATTACTTTTTAAACTAAAATAAGTGTGTTTAAAGTCATTTCTGTGCCTGAAATTGGTCAAAATTGAAGATTTTGAGTAAGCAAAACTCTGTAAAAATGGCAATTTTGGTCACTGTGAGGGTTTAAAAAGTGGTTATTCAACATGAGGCCCGATCCAAATGACATTTTGAATCATTTTTGGTAGAGTCCAAAAAATCAATTTCTGATGGAAAACGATGACCCCGGACCAGTCGAACGTTGAAAAAATGGTCAATATTGATGAAATTTTAACATTTAATCTTTTGAATTTAAATGACGGTTGGATGTGAATTATTACTTTTTCAACGAAAATAAGTGTGTTTAAATCATTTCTGTGCCTGAAATTGGTCAAAATTGAAAATTTTGAGTAAGCAAAACTCTGAAAAAATGGCAATTTTGGTCACTGTGAGGGTTTAAAAAGAGGTTATTCAACATGAGGCCCGATCCAAATGACATTTTGAATCATTTTTGGTAGAGTCCAAAAAATCAATTTTCTGATGAAAAACGATGACCCCGGACCAGTCGAACGTTGAAAAAATGGTCAATATTGATGAAATTTTAACATTTAATCTTTTGACTTTAAATTACGGTTGGATGTGAATTATTACTTTTTCAACTAAAATAAGTGTGTTTAAAGTCATTTCTGTGCCTGAAATTGGTCAAAACTGAAGATTTTGAGTAAGCAAAACTCTGTAAAAATGGCAATTTTGGTCACTGTGAGGGTGTAAAAAGTGGTTATTCAACATGAGGCCCGATCCAAATGACATTTTGAATCATTTTTGGTAGAGTTTAAAAAATCAATTTTCTGATAAAAAACGATGACCCCGGACCAGTCGAACGTTGAAAAAATGGTCAATATTGATGAAATTTTAACATTTAATCTTTTGACTTTAAATTACGGTTGGATGTGAATTATTACTTTTTCAACTAAAATAAGTGTGTTTAAAGTCATTTCTGTGCCTGAAATTGGTCAAAACTGAAGATTTTGAGTAAGCAAAACTCTGTAAAAATGGCAATTTTGGTCACTGTGAGGGTGTAAAAAGTGGTTATTCAACATGAGGCCCGATCCAAATGACATTTTGAATCATTTTTGGTAGAGTCCAAAAAATCATTTTCTGATGGAAAACGATGACCCGGACCAGTCGAACGTTGAAAAAATGGTCAATATTGATGAAATTTTAACATTTAATCTTTTGACTTAAAATGACGGTTGGATGTGAATTATTACTTTTTCAACTAAAATAAGTGTGTTTAAAGTCATTTCTGTGCCTGAAATTGGTCAAAATTGAAGATTTTGAGTAAGCAAAACTCAGCAAAAATGGCAATTTTGGTCACTGTGAGGGTTTAAAAAGTGGATATTCAACATGAGGCCCAATCCAAATGACATTTTGAATCATTTTTGGTAGAGTCCAAAAAAATCAATTTTCTGATGAAAAACGATGACCCCGGACCAGTTGAACGTTGAAAAAATGGTCAATATTGATGAAATTTTAACATTTAATCTTTTGACTTTAAATGAAGGTTGGATGTGAGTTATTACTTTTTCAACTAAAATAAGTGTGTTTAAAGTCATTTCTGTGCCTGAAATTGGTCAAAATTGAAAATTTTGAGTAAGCAAAACTCTGTAAAAATGGCAATTTTGGTCACTGTGAGGGTTTAAAAAGTGGTTATTCAACATGAGGCCCGATCCAAATGACATTTTGAATCATTTTTGGTAGAATCCAAAAAATCAATTTTCTGATGGAAAACGATGACCCCGGACCAGTCGAACGTTGAAAAAATGGTCAATATTGATGAAATTTTAACATTTAATCTTTTGACTTTAAATGACGGTTGGATGTGAATTATTACTTTTTCAACGAAAATAAGTGTGTTTAAAGTCATTTCTGTGCCTGAAATTGGTCAAAATTGAAAATTTTGAGTAAGCAAAACTCTGAAAAAATGGCAATTTTGGTCACTGTGAGGGTTTAAAAAGTGGTTATTCAACATGAGGCCCGATCCAAATGACATTTTGAATCATTTTTGGTAGAGTCCAAAAAATCCATTTTCTGATGAAAAACGATGACCCCGGACCAGTCGAACGTTGAAAAAATGGTCAATATTGATGAAATTTTACCATTTAATCTTTTGAGTTTAAATGAAGGTTGGATGTGAATTATTACTTTTTCAACGAAAATAAGTGTGTTTAAAGTCATTTCTGTGCCTGAAATTGGTCAAAATTGAAAATTTTGAGTAAGCAAAACTCTGTAAAAATGGCAATTTTGGTCACTGTGAGGGTTTAAAAAGTGGTTATTCAACATGAGGCCCGATCCAAATGACATTTTGAATCATTTTTGGTGGAGTCCAAAAAATCAATTTTCTGATGAAAAACGATGACCCCGGACCAGTCGAACGTTGAAAAAATGGTCAATATTGATGAAATTTTAACATTTAATCTTTTGAGTTTAAATGAAGGTTGGATGTGAGTTATTACTTTTTCAACTAAAATAAGTGTGTTTAAAGTCATTTCTGTGCCTGAAATTGGTAAAAATTGAAGATTTTGAGTAAGCAAAACTCTGTAAAAATGGCAATTTTGGTCACTGTGAGGGTTTAAAAAGTGGTTATTCAACATGAGGCCCGATCCAAATGACATTTTGAATCATTTTTGGTAGAATCCAAAAAATCCATTTTCTGATGAAAAACGATGACCCCGGACCAGTCGAATGTTGAAAAAATGGTCAATATTGATGAAATTTTAACATTTAATCTTTTGACTTTAAATGACGGTTGGATGTGAATTATTACTTTTTCAACTAAAATAAGTGTGTTTAAAGTCATTTCTGTGCCTGAAATTGGTCAAAATTGAAGATTTTGAGTAAGCAAAACTCTGTAAAAATGGCAATTTTGGTCACTGTGAGGGTGTAAAAAGTGGTTATTCAACATGAGGCCCGATCCAAATGACATTTTGAATCATTTTTGATAGAGTCCAAAAAATCAATTTTCTGATAAAAAACGATGACCCCGGACCAGTCGAACGTTGAAAAAATTGTCAACATTGATGAAATTTTAACATTTAATGTTTTGACTTTAAATGAAGGTTGGATGTGAGTTATTACTTTTTCAACTAAAATAAGTGTGTTTAAAGTCATTTCTGTGCCTGAAATTGGTCAAAATTGAAGATTTTGAGTAAGCAAAACTCTGTAAAAATGGCAATTATGGTCACTGTGAGGGTTTAAAAAGTGGTTATTCAACATGAGGCCCGATCCAAATGACATTTTGAATCATTTTTGGTAGAATCCAAAAAATCAATTTTCTGATGAAAAACGATGACCCCGGACCAGTCGAATGTTGAAAAAATGGTCAATATTGATGACATTTTAACATTTAATCTTTTGACTTTAAATGACGGTTGGATGTGAATTATTACTTTTTCAACTAAAATAAGTGTGTTTAAAGTCATTTGTGTGCCTGAAATTGGTCAAAATTGAAGATTTTGAGTACGCAAAACTCTGTAAAAATGGCAATTTTGGTCACTGTGAGGGTTTAAAAAGTGGTTATTCAACATGAGGCCCGATCCAAATGACATTTTGAATCATTTTTGGTAGAGTCCAAAAAATCATTTTCTGATGGAAAACGATGACCCCGGACCAGTCGAACGTTGAAAAAATGGTCAATATTGATGAAATTTTAACATTTAATCTTTTGACTTTAAATGACGGTTGGATGTGAATTATTACTTTTTCAACGAAAATAAGTGTGTTTAAAGTCATTTCTGTGCCTGAAATTGGTCAAAATTGAAAATTTTGAGTAAGCAAAACTCTGAAAAAATGGCAAATTTGGTCACTGTGAGGGTTTAAAAAGTTGTTATTCAACATGAGGCCCGATCCAAATGACATTTTGAATCATTTTTGGTAGAGTCCAAAAAATCCATTTTCTGATGAAAAACGATGACCCCGGACCAGTCGAACGTTGAAAAAATGGTCAATATTGATGAAATTTTAACATTTAATCTTTTGAGTTTAAATGAAGGTTGGATGTGAATTATTACTTTTTCAACGAAAATAAGTGTGTTTAAAGTCATTTCTGTGCCTGAAATTGGTCAAAATTGAAAATTTTGAGTAAGCAAAACTCTGTAAAAATGGCAATTTTGGTCACTGTGAGGGTTTAAAAAGTGGTTATTCAACATGAGGCCCGATCCAAATGACATTTTGAATCATTTTTGCTGGAGTCCAAAAAATCAATTTTCTGATGAAAAACGATGACCCCGGACCAGTCGAACGTTGAAAAAATGGTCAATATTGATGAACTTTTAACATTTAATCTTTTGAGTTTAAATGAAGGTTGGATGTGAGTTATTACTTTTTCAACTAAAATAAGTGTGTTTAAAGTCATTTCTGTGCCTGAAATTGGTAAAAATTGAAGATTTTGAGTAAGCAAAACTCTGTAAAAATGGCAATTTTGGTCACTGTGAGGGTTTAAAAAGTGGTTATTCAACATGAGGCCCGATCCAAATGACATTTTGAATCATTTTTGGTAGAATCCAAAAAATCAATTTTCTGATGAAAAACGATGACCCCGGACCAGTCGAATGTTGAAAAAATGGTCAATATTGATGAAATTTTAACATTTAATCTTTTGACTTTAAATGACGGTTGGATGTGAATTATTACTTTTTCAACTAAAATAAGTGTGTTTAAAGTCATTTCTGTGCCTGAAATTGGTCAAAATTGAAGATTTTGAGTAAGCAAAAGTCTGTAAAAATGGCAAATTTGGTCAATGTGAGGGTTTAAAAAGTGGTTATTCAATATGAGACCCGATCCAAAAGACATTTTGAATCATTTTTGACAGAGTCCAAAAAATCAATTTTCTGATGAAAAACGATGACCCCGGACCAGTCGAACGTTGAAAAAATGGTCAATATTGATGAAATTTTAACATTTAATCTTTTGACTTTAAATGACGGTTGGATGTGAATTATTACTTTTTCAACTAAAATAAGTGTGTTTAAAGTCATTTCTGTGCCTGAAATTGGTCAAAATTGAAGATTTTGAGTAAGCAAAACTCTGTAAAAATGGCAATTTTGGTCACTGTGAGGGTGTAAAAAGTGGTTATTCAACATGAGGCCCGATCCAAATGACATTTTGAATCATTTTTGATAGAGTCCAAAAAATCAATTTTCTGATAAAAAACGATGACCCCGGACCAGTCGAACGTTGAAAAAATTGTCAACATTGATGAAATTTTAACATTTAATCTTTTGACTTTAAATGAAGGTTGGATGTGAGTTATTACTTTTTCAACTAAAATAAGTGTGTTTAAAGTAATTTCTGTGCCTGAAATTGGTCAAAATTGAAGATTTTGAGTAAGCAAAACTCTGTAAAAATGGCAATTTTGGTCACTGTGAGGGTTTAAAAAGTGGTTATTCAACATGAGGCCCGATCCAAATGACATTTTGAATCATTTTTGGTAGAATCCAAAAAATCAATTTTCTGATGAAAAACGATGACCCCGGACCAGTCGATTGTTGAAAAAATGGTCAATATTGATGACATTTTAACATTTAATCTTTTGACTTTAAATGACGGTTGGATGTGAATTATTACTTTTTCAACGAAAATAAGTGTGTTTAAAGTCATTTCTGTGCCTGAAATTGGTCAAAATTAAAGATTTTGAGTAAGCAAAACTCTGTAAAAATGGCAATTTTGGTCACTGTGAGAGTTTAAAAAGTGGATATTCAACATGAGGCCCAATCCAAATGACATTTTGAATCATTTTTGGTAGAGTCCAAAAAATAAATTTTCTGATGAAAAACGATGACCCCGGACCAGTCGAACGTTGAAAAAATGGTCAATATTGATGAAATTTTAACATTTAATCTTTTGACTTTAAATGACGGTTGGATGTGAATTATTACTTTTTCAACTAAAATAAGTGTGTTTAAAGTCATTTCTGTGCCTGAAATTGGTCAAAATTGACGATTTTGAGTAAGCAAAACTCTGTAAAAATTGCAATTTTGGTCACTGTGAGGGTTTAAAAAGTGGTTATTCAACATGAGGCCCGATCCAAATGACATTTTGAATCATTTTTGGTAGAGTTTAAAAAATCATTTTCTGATGGAAAACGATGACCCTGACCAGTCGAACGTTGAAAAAATGGTCAATATTGATGAAATTTTAACATTTAATCTTTTGACTTTAAATGACGGTTGGATGTGAATTATTACTTTTTCAACGAAAATAAGTGTGTTTAAAGTCATTTCTGTGCCTGAAATTGGTCAAAATTGAAAATTTTGAGTAAGCAAAACTCTGAAAAAATGGCAATTTTGGTCACTGTGAGGGTTTAAAAAGTGGTTATTCAACATGAGGCCTGATCCAAATGACATTTTGAATCATTTTTGGTAGAGTCCAAAAAATCAATTTTCTGATAAAAAACGATGACCCCGGACCAGTCGAACGTTGAAAAAATGGTCAATATTGATGAAATTTTAACATTTAATCTTTTGACTTTAAATTACGGTTGGATGTGAATTATTACTTTTTCAACTAAAATAAGTGTGTTTAAAGTCATTTCTGTGTCTGAAATTGGTCAAAATTGAAGATTTTGAGTAAGCAAAACTCTGTAAAAATGGCAATTTTGGTCACTGTGAGGGTTTAAAAAGTGGATATTCAACTTGAGGCCCAATCCAAATAACATTTTGAATCATTTTTGGTAGAGTCCAAAAAATCAATTTTCTGATGAAAAACAATGACCCCGGACCAGTCGAACGTTGAAAAAATGGTCAATATTGATGAAATTTTAACATTTAATCTTTTGACTTTAAATGACGGTTGGATGTGAATTATTACTTTTTCAACGAAAATAAGTGTGTTTAAAGTCATTTCTGTGCCTGAAATTGGTCAAAATTGAAAATTTTGAGTAAGCAAAACTCTGAAAAATTGGCAATTTTGGTCACTGTGAGGGTTTAAAAAGTGGTTATTCAACATGAGGCCCGATCCAAATGACATTTTGAATCATTTTTGGTAGAGTCCAAAAAATCAATTTTCTGATGAAAAACGATGACCCCGGACCAGTCGAACGTTGAAAAAATGGTCAATATTGATGAAATTTTAACATTTAATCTTTTGACTTTAAATTACGGTTGGATGTGAATTATTACTTTTTCAACTAAAATAAGTGTGTTTAAAGTCATTTCTGTGCCTGAAATTGGTCAAAATTGAAGATTTTGAGTAAGCAAAACTCTGTAAAAATGGCAATTTTGGTCACTGTGAGGGTTTAAAAAGTGGATATTCAACATGAGGCCCAATCCAAATGACATTTTGAATCATTTTTGATAGAGTCCAAAAAATCAATTTTCTGATGAAAAACGATGACCCTGGACCAGTCGAACGTTGAAAAAATGGTCAATATTGATGAAATTTTAACATTTAATCTTTTGACTTTAAATGAAGGTTGGATGTGAGTTATTACTTTTTCAACTAAAATAAGTGTGTTTAAAGTCATTTCTGTGCCTGAAATTGGTCAAAATTGAAGATTTTGAGTAAGCAAAACTCTGTAAAAATGGCAATTTTGGTCACTGTGAGGGTTTAAAAAGTGGTTATTCAACATGAGTCCCGATCCAAATGACATTTTGAATCATTTTTGGTAGAGTCCAAAAAATCAATTTTCTGATGAAAAACAATGACCCCGGACCAGTCGAACGTTGAAAAAATGGTCAATATTGATGACATTTTAACATTTAATCTTTTGACTTTAAATGACGGTTGGATGTGAATTATTACTTTTTCAACGAAAATAAGTGTGTTTAAAGTCATTTCTGTGCCTGAAATTGGTCAAAATTGAAAATTTTGAGTAAGCAAAACTCTGTAAAAATGGCAATTTTGGTCACTGTGAGGGTTTAAAAAGTGGATATTCAATATGAGGCCCGATCCAAATGACATTTTGAATCATTTTTGGTAGAGTCCAAAAAATCAATTTTCTGATGAAAAACAATGACCCCGGACCAGTCGAACGTTGAAAAAATGGTCAATATTGATGACATTTTAACATTTAATCTTTTGACTTTAAATGACGGTTGGATGTGAATTATTACTTTTTCAACGAAAATAAGTGTGTTTAAAGTCATTTCTGTGCCTGAAATTGGTCAAAATTGAAAATTTTGAGTAAGCAAAACTCTGTAAAAATGGCAATTTTGGTCACTGTGAGGGTTTAAAAAGTGGATATTCAATATGAGGCCCAATCCAAATGACATTTTGAATCATTTTTGATAGAGTCCAAAAAATCAATTTTCTGATGAAAAACGATGACCCCGGACCAGTCGAACGTTGAAAAAATGGTCAATATTGATGAAATTTTAACATTTAATCTTTTGACTTTAAATGAAGGTTGGATGTGAGTTATTACTTTTTCAACTAAAATAAGTGTGTTTAAAGTCATTTCTGTGCCTGAAATTGGTCAAAATTGAAGATTTTGAGTAAGCAAAACTCTGTAAAAATGGCAATTTTGGTCACTGTGAGGGTTTAAAAAGTGGTTATTCAACATGAGTCCCGATCCAAATGACATTTTGAATCATTTTTGGTAGAGTCCAAAAAATCAATTTTCTGATGAAAAACGATGACCCCGGACCAGTCGAACGTTGAAAAAATGGTCAATATTGATGAAATTTTAACATTTAATCTTTTGACTTTAAATTACGGTTGGATGTGAATTATTACTTTTTCAACTAAAATAAGTGTGTTTAAAGTCATTTCTGTGCCTGAAATTGGTCAAAATTGAAGATTTTGAGTAAGCAAAACTCTGTAAAAATGGCAATTTTTTGTCACTGTGAGGGTTTAAAAAGTGGATATTCAACATGAGGCCCAATCCAAATGACATTTTGAATCATTTTTGAGAGAGTCCAAAAAATCAATTTTCTGATGAAAAACGATGACCCCGGACCAGTCGAACGTTGAAAAAATGGTCAATATTGATGACATTTTAACATTTAATCTTTTGACTTTAAATGAAGGTTGGATGTGAGTTATTACTTTTTCAACTAAAATAAGTGTGTTTAAAGTCATTTCTGTGCCTGAAATTGGTCAAAATTGAAGATTTTGAGTAAGCAAAACTCTGTAAAAATGGCAATTTTGGTCACTGTGAGGTTTTAAAAAGTGGTTATTCAACATGAGGCCCGATCCAAATGACATTTTGAATCATTTTTGGTAGAATCCAAAAAATCAATTTTCTGATGAAAAACGATGACCCCGGACCAGTCGAACGTTGAAAAAATGGTCAATATTGATGAAATTTTAACATTTAATCTTTTGACTTTAAATTACGGTTGGATGTGAATTATTACTTTTTCAACTAAAATAAGTGTGTTTAAAGTCATTTCTGTGCCTGAAATTGGTCAAAATTGAAGATTTTGAGTAAGCAAAACTCTGTAAAAATGGCAATTTTGGTCACTGTGAGGGTTTAAAAAGTGGTTATTCAACATGAGGCCCGATCCAAATGACATTTTGAATCATTTTTGGTAGAGTCCAAAAAATCAATTTCTGATGGAAAACGATGACCCCGGACCAGTCGAACGTTGAAAAAATGGTAAATATTGATGAAATTTTAACATTTAATCTTTTGAATTTAAATGACGGTTGGATGTGAATTATTACTTTTTCAACGAAAATAAGTGTGTTTAAATCATTTCTGTGCCTGAAATTGGTCAAAATTGAAAATTTTGAGTAAGCAAAACTCTGAAAAAATGGCAATTTTGGTCACTGTGAGGGTTTAAAAAGAGGTTATTCAACATGAGGCCCGATCCAAATGACATTTTGAATCATTTTTGGTAGAGTCCAAAAAATCAATTTTCTGATGAAAAACGATGACCCCGGACCAGTCGAACGTTGAAAAAATGGTCAATATTGATGAAATTTTAACATTTAATCTTTTGACTTTAAATTACGGTTGGATGTGAATTATTACTTTTTCAACTAAAATAAGTGTGTTTAAAGTCATTTCTGTGCCTGAAATTGGTCAAAACTGAAGATTTTGAGTAAGCAAAACTCTGTAAAAATGGCAATTTTGGTCACTGTGAGGGTGTAAAAAGTGGTTATTCAACATGAGGCCCGATCCAAATGACATTTTGAATCATTTTTGGTAGAGTTTAAAAAATCAATTTTCTGATAAAAAACGATGACCCCGGACCAGTCGAACGTTGAAAAAATGGTCAATATTGATGAAATTTTAACATTTAATCTTTTGACTTTAAATTACGGTTGGATGTGAATTATTACTTTTTCAACTAAAATAAGTGTGTTTAAAGTCATTTCTGTGCCTGAAATTGGTCAAAACTGAAGATTTTGAGTAAGCAAAACTCTGTAAAAATGGCAATTTTGGTCACTGTGAGGGTGTAAAAAGTGGTTATTCAACATGAGGCCCGATCCAAATGACATTTTGAATCATTTTTGGTAGAGTCCAAAAAATCATTTTCTGATGGAAAACGATGACCCGGACCAGTCGAACGTTGAAAAAATGGTCAATATTGATGAAATTTTAACATTTAATCTTTTGACTTAAAATGACGGTTGGATGTGAATTATTACTTTTTCAACTAAAATAAGTGTGTTTAAAGTCATTTCTGTGCCTGAAATTGGTCAAAATTGAAGATTTTGAGTAAGCAAAACTCAGCAAAAATGGCAATTTTGGTCACTGTGAGGGTTTAAAAAGTGGATATTCAACATGAGGCCCAATCCAAATGACATTTTGAATCATTTTTGGTAGAGTCCAAAAAATCAATTTTCTGATGAAAAACGATGACCCCGGACCAGTCGAACGTTGAAAAAATGGTCAATATTGATGAAATTTTAACATTTAATCTTTTGACTTTAAATGAAGGTTGGATGTGAGTTATTACTTTTTCAACTAAAATAAGTGTGTTTAAAGTCATTTCTGTGCCTGAAATTGGTCAAAATTGAAAATTTTGAGTAAGCAAAACTCTGTAAAAATGGCAATTTTGGTCACTGTGAGGGTTTAAAAAGTGGTTATTCAACATGAGGCCCGATCCAAATGACATTTTGAATCATTTTTGGTAGAATCCAAAAAATCAATTTTCTGATGAAAAACGATGACCCCGGACCAGTCGAACGTTGAAAAAATGGTCAATATTGATGAAATTTTAACATTTAATCTTTTGAGTTTAAATGAAGGTTGGATGTGAGTTATTACTTTTTCAACTAAAATAAGTGTGTTTAAAGTCATTTCTGTGCCTGAAATTGGTAAAAATTGAAGATTTTGAGTAAGCAAAACTCTGTAAAAATGGCAATTTTGGTCACTGTGAGGGTTTAAAAAGTGGTTATTCAACATGAGGCCCGATCCAAATGACATTTTGAATCATTTTTGGTAGAATCCAAAAAATCCATTTTCTGATGAAAAACGATGACCCCGGACCAGTCGAATGTTGAAAAAATGGTCAATATTGATGAAATTTTAACATTTAATCTTTTGACTTTAAATGACAGTTGGATGTGAATTATTACTTTTTCAACTAAAATAAGTGTGTTTAAAGTCATTTCTGTGCCTGAAATTGGTCAAAATTGAAGATTTTGAGTAAGCAAAACTCTGTAAAAATGGCAATTTTGGTCACTGTGAGGGTGTAAAAAGTGGTTATTCAACATGAGGCCCGATCCAAATGACATTTTGAATCATTTTTGATAGAGTCCAAAAAATCAATTTTCTGATAAAAAACGATGACCCCGGACCAGTCGAACGTTGAAAAAATTGTCAACATTGATGAAATTTTAACATTTAATGTTTTGACTTTAAATGAAGGTTGGATGTGAGTTATTACTTTTTCAACTAAAATAAGTGTGTTTAAAGTCATTTCTGTGCCTGAAATTGGTCAAAATTGAAGATTTTGAGTAAGCAAAACTCTGTAAAAATGGCAATTATGGTCACTGTGAGGGTTTAAAAAGTGGTTATTCAACATGAGGCCCGATCCAAATGACATTTTGAATCATTTTTGGTAGAATCCAAAAAATCAATTTTCTGATGAAAAACGATGACCCCGGACCAGTCGAATGTTGAAAAAATGGTCAATATTGATGACATTTTAACATTTAATCTTTTGACTTTAAATGACGGTTGGATGTGAATTATTACTTTTTCAACTAAAATAAGTGTGTTTAAAGTCATTTGTGTGCCTGAAATTGGTCAAAATTGAAGATTTTGAGTACGCAAAACTCTGTAAAAATGGCAATTTTGGTCACTGTGAGGGTTTAAAAAGTGGTTATTCAACATGAGGCCCGATCCAAATGACATTTTGAATCATTTTTGGTAGAGTCCAAAAAATCATTTTCTGATGGAAAACGATGACCCCGGACCAGTCGAACGTTGAAAAAATGGTCAATATTGATGAAATTTTAACATTTAATCTTTTGACTTTAAATGACGGTTGGATGTGAATTATTACTTTTTCAACGAAAATAAGTGTGTTTAAAGTCATTTCTGTGCCTGAAATTGGTCAAAATTAAAAATTTTGAGTAAGCAAAACTCTGAAAAAATGGCAATTTTGGTCACTGTGAGGGTTTAAAAAGTGGTTATTCAACATGAGGCCCGATCCAAATGACATTTTGAATCATTTTTGGTAGAGTCCAAAAAATCCATTTTCTGATGAAAAACGATGACCCCGGACCAGTCGAACGTTGAAAAAATGGTCAATATTGATGAAATTTTAACATTTAATCTTTTGAGTTTAAATGAAGGTTGGATGTGAATTATTACTTTTTCAACGAAAATAAGTGTGTTTAAAGTCATTTCTGTGCCTGAAATTGGTCAAAATTGAAAATTTTGAGTAAGCAAAACTCTGTAAAAATGGCAATTTTGGTCACTGTGAGGGTTTAAAAAGTGGTTATTCAACATGAGGCCCGATCCAAATGACATTTTGAATCATTTTTGCTGGAGTCCAAAAAATCAATTTTCTGATGAAAAACGATGACCCCGGACCAGTCGAACGTTGAAAAAATGGTCAATATTGATGAACTTTTAACATTTAATCTTTTGAGTTTAAATGAAGGTTGGATGTGAGTTATTACTTTTTCAACTAAAATAAGTGTGTTTAAAGTCATTTCTGTGCCTGAAATTGGTAAAAATTGAAGATTTTGAGTAAGCAAAACTCTGTAAAAATGGCAATTTTGGTCACTGTGAGGGTTTAAAAAGTGGTTATTCAACATGAGGCCCGATCCAAATGACATTTTGAATCATTTTTGGTAGAATCCAAAAAATCAATTTTCTGATGAAAAACGATGACCCCGGACCAGTCGAATGTTGAAAAAATGGTCAATATTGATGAAATTTTAACATTTAATCTTTTGACTTTAAATGACAGTTGGATGTGAATTATTACTTTTTCAACTAAAATAAGTGTGTTTAAAGTCATTTCTGTGCCTGAAATTGGTCAAAATTGAAGATTTTGAGTAAGCAAAAGTCTGTAAAAATGGCAAATTTGGTCAATGTGAGGGTTTAAAAAGTGGTTATTCAATATGAGACCCGATCCAAAAGACATTTTGAATCATTTTTGACAGAGTCCAAAAAATCAATTTTCTGATGAAAAACGATGACCCCGGACCAGTCGAACGTTGAAAAAATTGTCAACATTGATGAAATTTTAACATTTAATCTTTTGACTTTAAATGAAGGTTGGATGTGAGTTATTACTTTTTCAACTAAAATAAGTGTGTTTAAAGTAATTTCTGTGCCTGAAATTGGTCAAAATTGAAGATTTTGAGTAAGCAAAACTCTGTAAAAATGGCAATTTTGGTCACTGTGAGGGTTTAAAAAGTGGTTATTCAACATGAGGCCCGATCCAAATGACATTTTGAATCATTTTTGGTAGAATCCAAAAAATCAATTTTCTGATGAAAAACGATGACCCCGGACCAGTCGATTGTTGAAAAAATGGTCAATATTGATGACATTTTAACATTTAATCTTTTGACTTTAAATGACGGTTGGATGTGAATTATTACTTTTTCAACGAAAATAAGTGTGTTTAAAGTCATTTCTGTGCCTGAAATTGGTCAAAATTAAAGATTTTGAGTAAGCAAAACTCTGTAAAAATGGCAATTTTGGTCACTGTGAGAGTTTAAAAAGTGGATATTCAACATGAGGCCCAATCCAAATGACATTTTGAATCATTTTTGGTAGAGTCCAAAAAATAAATTTTCTGATGAAAAACGATGACCCCGGACCAGTCGAACGTTGAAAAAATGGTCAATATTGATGAAATTTTAACATTTAATCTTTTGACTTTAAATGACGGTTGGATGTGAATTATTACTTTTTCAACTAAAATAAGTGTGTTTAAAGTCATTTCTGTGCCTGAAATTGGTCAAAATTGACGATTTTGAGTAAGCAAAACTCTGTAAAAATGGCAATTTTGGTCACTGTGAGGGTTTAAAAGTGGTTATTCAACATGAGGCCCGATCCAAATGACATTTTGAATCATTTTTGGTAGAGTTTAAAAAATCATTTTCTGATGGAAAACGATGACCCTGACCAGTCGAACGTTGAAAAAATGGTCAATATTGATGAAATTTTAACATTTAATCTTTTGACTTTAAATGACGGTTGGATGTGAATTATTACTTTTTCAACGAAAATAAGTGTGTTTAAAGTCATTTCTGTGCCTGAAATTGGTCAAAATTGAAAATTTTGAGTAAGCAAAACTCTGAAAAAATGGCAATTTTGGTCACTGTGAGGGTTTAAAAAGTGGTTATTCAACATGAGGCCCGATCCAAATGACATTTTGAATCATTTTTGGTAGAGTCCAAAAAATCCATTTTCTGATGAAAAACGATGACCCCGGACCAGTCGAACGTTGAAAAAATGGTCAATATTGATGAAATTTTAACATTTAATCTTTTGACTTTAAATTACGGTTGGATGTGAATTATTACTTTTTCAACTAAAATAAGTGTGTTTAAAGTCATTTCTGTGCCTGAAATTGGTCAAAATTGAAGATTTTGAGTAAGCAAAACTCTGTAAAAATGGCAATTTTGGTCACTGTGAGGGTTTAAAAAGTGGATATTCAACATGAGGCCCAATCCAAATGACATTTTGAATCATTTTTGGTAGAATCCAAAAAATCAATTTTCTGATGAAAAACGATGACCCCGGACCAGTCGAATGTTGAAAAAATGGTCAATATTGATGAAATTTTAACATTTAATCTTTTGACTTAAATGACGGTTGGATGTGAATTATTACCTTTTCAACTAAAATAAGTGTGTTGAAAGTCATTTCTGTGCCTGAAATTGGTCAAAATTGAAGATTTTGAGTAAGCAAAACTCTGTAAAAATGGCAATTTTGGTCACTGTGAGGGTTTAAAAAGTGGATATTCAACATGAGGCCCAATCCAAATAACATTTTGAATCATTTTTGGTAGAGTCCAAAAAATCAATTTTCTGATGTAAAACGATGACCCCGGACCAGTCGAACGTTGAAAAAATGGTCAATATTGATGAAATTTTAACATTTAATCTTTTGACTTAAAATGACGGTTGGATGTGAATTATTACTTTTTCAACTAAAATAAGTGTGTTTAAAGTCATTTCTGTGCCTGAAATTGGTCAAAATTGAAGATTTTAAGTAAGCAAAACTCTGCAAAAATGGCAATTTTGGTCACTGTGAGGGTTTAAAAAGTGGTTATTCAACATGAGGCCCGATCCAAATGACATTTTGAATCATTTTTGGTAGAGTCCAAAAAATCAATTTTCTGATGAAAAACGATGACCCCGGACCAGTCGAACGTTGAAAAAATGGTCAATATTGATGAAATTTTAACATTTAATCTTTTGACTTTAAATGAAGGTTGGATGTGAGTTATTACTTTTTCAACTAAAATAAGTGTGTTTAAAGTCATTTCTGTGCCTGAAATTGGTCAAAATTGAAGATTTTGAGTAAGCAAAACTCTGTAAAAATGGCAATTTTGGTCACTGTGAGGGTTTAAAAAGTGGTTATTCAACATGAGGCCCGATCCAAATGACATTTTGAATCATTTTTGGTAGAGTCCAAAAAATCAATTTCTGATGGAAAACGATGACCCCGGACCAGTCGAACGTTGAAAAAATGGTCAATATTGATGAAATTTTAACATTTAATCTTTTGACTTTAAATTACGGTTGGATGTGAATTATTACTTTTTCAACTAAAATAAGTGTGTTTAAAGTCATTTCTGTGCCTGAAATTGGTCAAAATTGAAAATTTTGAGTAAGCAAAACTCTGAAAAAATGGCAATTTTGGTCACTGTGAGGGTTTAAAAAGAGGTTATTCAACATGAGGCCCGATCCAAATGACATTTTGAATCATTTTTGGTAGAGTCCAAAAAATCAATTTTCTGATGAAAAACGATGACCCCGGACCAGTCGAACGTTGAAAAAATGGTCAATATTGATGAAATTTTAACATTTAATCTTTTGACTTTAAATTACGGTTGGATGTGAATTATTACTTTTTCAACTAAAATAAGTGTGTTTAAAGTCATTTCTGTGCCTGAAATTGGTCAAAACTGAAGATTTTGAGTAAGCAAAACTCTGTAAAAATGGCAATTTTGGTCACTGTGAGGGTGTAAAAAGTGGTTATTCAACATGAGGCCAGATCCAAATGACATTTTGAATCATTTTTGGTAGAGTTTAAAAAATCAATTTTCTGATAAAAAACGATGACCCCGGACCAGTCGAACGTTGAAAAAATGGTCAATATTGATGAAATTTTAACATTTAATCTTTTGACTTTAAATTACGGTTGGATGTGAATTATTACTTTTTCAACTAAAATAAGTGTGTTTAAAGTCATTTCTGTGCCTGAAATTGGTCAAAACTGAAGATTTTGAGTAAGCAAAACTCTGTAAAAATGGCAATTTTGGTCACTGTGAGGGTGTAAAAAGTGGTTATTCAACATGAGGCCCGATCCAAATGACATTTTGAATCATTTTTGGTAGAGTCCAAAAAATCATTTTCTGATGGAAAACGATGACCCGGACCAGTCGAACGTTGAAAAAATGGTCAATATTGATGAAATTTTAACATTTAATCTTTTGACTTTAAATGACGGTTGGATGTGAATTATTAATTTTTCAACTAAAATAAGTGTGTTTAAAGTCATTTCTGTGCCTGAAATTGGTCAAAATTGAAGATTTTGAGAAAGCAAAACTGTAAAAATGCCAATTTTGGTCACTGTGAGGGTTTAAAAAGTGGTTATTCAACATGAGGCCCGATCCAAATGACATTTTGAATAATTTTTGGTAGAGTCCAAAAAATCATTTTCTGATCGAAAACGATGACCCCGGACCAGTCGAACGTTGAAAAAATGGTCAATATTGATGACATTTTAACATTTAATCTTTTGACTTAAAATGACGGTTGGATGTGAATTATTACTTTTTCAACTAAAATAAGTGTGTTTAAAGTCATTTCTGTGCCTGAAATTGGTCAAAATTGAAGATTTTGAGTAAGCAAAACTCTGTAAAAATGGCAATTTTGGTCACTGTGAGGGTTTAAAAAGTGGTTATTCAACATGAGGCCCGATCCAAATGACATTTTGAATCATTTTTGGTGGAGTCCAAAAAATCAATTTTCTGATGAAAAACGATGACCCCGGAACAGTCGAACGTTGAAAAAATGGTCAATATTGATGAAATTTTAACATTTAATCTTTTGACTTAAAATGACGGTTGGATGTGAATTATTACTTTTTCAACTAAAATAAGTGTGTTTAAAGTCATTTCTGTGCCTGAAATTGGTCAAAATTGAAGATTTTGAGTAAGCAAAACTCAGCAAAAATGGCAATTTTGGTCACTGTGAGGGTTTAAAAAGTGGATATTCAACATGAGGCCCAATCCAAATGACATTTTGAATCATTTTTGGTAGAGTCCAAAAAATCAATTTTCTGATGAAAAACGATGACCCCGGACCAGTCGAACATTGAAAAAATGGTCAATATTGATGAAATTTTAACATTTAATCTTTTGACTTCAAATGAAGGTTGGATGTGAGTTATTACTTTTTCAACTAAAATAAGTGTGTTTAAAGTCATTTCTGTGCCTGAAATTGGTCAAAATTGAAGATTTTGAGTAAGCAAAACTCTGTAAAAATGGCAATTTTGGTCACTGTGAGGGTTTAAAAAGTGGTTATTCAACATGAGGCCCGATCCAAATGACATTTTGAATCATTTTTGGTAGAGTCCAAAAAATCATTTTCTGATGGAAAACGATGACCCCGGACCAGTCGAACGTTGAAAAAATGGTCAATATTGATGAAATTTTACCATTTAATCTTTTGAGTTTAAATGAAGGTTGGATGTGAATTATTACTTTTTCAACGAAAATAAGTGTGTTTAAAGTCATTTCTGTGCCTGAAATTGGTCAAAATTGAAAATTTTGAGTAAGCAAAACTCTGTAAAAATGGCAATTTTGGTCACTGTGAGGGTTTAAAAAGTGGTTATTCAACATGAGGCCCGATCCAAATGACATTTTGAATCATTTTTGGTAGAGTCCAAAAAATCAATTTTCTGATGAAAAACGATGACCCCGGACCAGTCGAACGTTGAAAAAATGGTCAATATTGATGAAATTTTAACATTTAATCTTTTGACTTAAAATGACGGTTGGATGTGAATTATTACTTTTTCAACTAAAATAAGTGTGTTTAAAGTAATTTCTGTGCCTGAAATTGGTCAAAATTGAAGATTTTGAGTAAGCAAAACTCTGTAAAAATGGCAATTTTGGTCACTGTGAGGGTGTAAAAAGTGGTTATTCAACATGAGGCCCGATCCAAATGACATTTTGAATCATTTTTGATAGAGTCCAAAAAATCAATTTTCTGATAAAAAACGATGACCCCGGACCAGTCGAACGTTGAAAAAATTGTCAACATTGATGAAATTTTAACATTTAATGTTTTGACTTTAAATGAAGGTTGGATGTGAGTTATTACTTTTTCAACTAAAATAAGTGTGTTTAAAGTCATTTCTGTGCCTGAAATTGGTCAAAATTGAAGATTTTGAGTAAGCAAAACTCTGTAAAAATGGCAATTATGGTCACTGTGAGGGTTTAAAAAGTGGTTATTCAACATGAGGCCCGATCCAAATGACATTTTGAATCATTTTTGGTAGAATCCAAAAAATCAATTTTCTGATGAAAAACGATGACCCCGGACCAGTCGAATGTTGAAAAAATGGTCAATATTGATGACATTTTAACATTTAATCTTTTGACTTTAAATGACGGTTGGATGTGAATTATTACTTTTTCAACTAAAATAAGTGTGTTTAAAGTCATTTGTGTGCCTGAAATTGGTCAAAATTGAAGATTTTGAGTACGCAAAACTCTGTAAAAATGGCAATTTTGGTCACTGTGAGGGTTTAAAAAGTGGTTATTCAACATGAGGCCCGATCCAAATGACATTTTGAATCATTTTTGGTAGAGTCCAAAAAATCATTTTCTGATGGAAAACGATGACCCCGGACCAGTCGAACGTTGAAAAAATGGTCAATATTGATGAAATTTTAACATTTAATCTTTTGACTTTAAATGACGGTTGGATGTGAATTATTACTTTTTCAACGAAAATAAGTGTGTTTAAAGTCATTTCTGTGCCTGAAATTGGTCAAAATTGAAAATTTTGAGTAAGCAAAACTCTGAAAAATGGCAATTTTGGTCACTGTGAGGGTTTAAAAAGTGGTTATTCAACATGAGGCCCGATCCAAATGACATTTTGAATCATTTTTGGTAGAGTCCAAAAAATCCATTTTCTGATGAAAAACGATGACCCCGGACCAGTCGAACGTTGAAAAAATGGTCAATATTGATGAAATTTTAACATTTAATCTTTTGAGTTTAAATGAAGGTTGGATGTGAATTATTACTTTTTCAACGAAAATAAGTGTGTTTAAAGTCATTTCTGTGCCTGAAATTGGTCAAAATTGAAAATTTTGAGTAAGCAAAACTCTGTAAAAATGGCAATTTTGGTCACTGTGAGGGTTTAAAAAGTGGTTATTCAACATGAGGCCCGATCCAAATGACATTTTGAATCATTTTTGCTGGAGTCCAAAAAATCAATTTTCTGATGAAAAACGATGACCCCGGACCAGTCGAACGTTGAAAAAATGGTCAATATTGATGAACTTTTAACATTTAATCTTTTGAGTTTAAATGAAGGTTGGATGTGAGTTATTACTTTTTCAACTAAAATAAGTGTGTTTAAAGTCATTTCTGTGCCTGAAATTGGTAAAAATTGAAGATTTTGAGTAAGCAAAACTCTGTAAAAATGGCAATTTTGGTCACTGTGAGGGTTTAAAAAGTGGTTATTCAACATGAGGCCCGATCCAAATGACATTTTGAATCATTTTTGGTAGAATCCAAAAAATCAATTTTCTGATGAAAAACGATGACCCCGGACCAGTCGAATGTTGAAAAAATGGTCAATATTGATGAAATTTTAACATTTAATCTTTTGACTTTAAATGACAGTTGGATGTGAATTATTACTTTTTCAACTAAAATAAGTGTGTTTAAAGTCATTTCTGTGCCTGAAATTGGTCAAAATTGAAGATTTTGAGTAAGCAAAAGTCTGTAAAAATGGCAAATTTGGTCAATGTGAGGGTTTAAAAAGTGGTTATTCAATATGAGACCCGATCCAAAAGACATTTTGAATCATTTTTGACAGAGTCCAAAAAATCAATTTTCTGATGAAAAACGATGACCCCGGACCAGTCGAACGTTGAAAAAATGGTCAATATTGATGAAATTTTAACATTTAATCTTTTGACTTTAAATGACGGTTGGATGTGAATTATTACTTTTTCAACTAAAATAAGTGTGTTTAAAGTCATTTCTGTGCCTGAAATTGGTCAAAATTGAAGATTTTGAATAAGCAAAACTCTGTAAAAATGGCAATTTTGGTCACTGTGAGGGTGTAAAAAGTGGTTATTCAACATGAGGCCCGATCCAAATGACATTTTGAATCATTTTTGATAGAGTCCAAAAAATCAATTTTCTGATAAAAAACGATGACCCCGGACCAGTCGAACGTTGAAAAAATTGTCAACATTGATGAAATTTTAACATTTAATCTTTTGACTTTAAATGAAGGTTGGATGTGAGTTATTACTTTTTCAACTAAAATAAGTGTGTTTAAAGTAATTTCTGTGCCTGAAATTGGTCAAAATTGAAGATTTTGAGTAAGCAAAACTCTGTAAAAATGGCAATTTTGGTCACTGTGAGGGTTTAAAAAGTGGTTATTCAACATGAGGCCCGATCCAAATGACATTTTGAATCATTTTTGGTAGAATCCAAAAAATCAATTTTCTGATGAAAAACGATGACCCCGGACCAGTCGATTGTTGAAAAAATGGTCAATATTGATGACATTTTAACATTTAATCTTTTGACTTTAAATGACGGTTGGATGTGAATTATTACTTTTTCAACGAAAATAAGTGTGTTTAAAGTCATTTCTGTGCCTGAAATTGGTCAAAATTAAAGATTTTGAGTAAGCAAAACTCTGTAAAAATGGCAATTTTGGTCACTGTGAGAGTTTAAAAAGTGGATATTCAACATGAGGCCCAATCCAAATGACATTTTGAATCATTTTTGGTAGAGTCCAAAAAATAAATTTTCTGATGAAAAACGATGACCCCGGACCAGTCGAACGTTGAAAAAATGGTCAATATTGATGAAATTTTAACATTTAATCTTTTGACTTTAAATGACGGTTGGATGTGAATTATTACTTTTTCAACTAAAATAAGTGTGTTTAAAGTCATTTCTGTGCCTGAAATTGGTCAAAATTGACAATTTTGAGTAAGCAAAACTCTGTAAAAATGGCAATTTTGGTCACTGTGAGGGTTTAAAAAGTGGTTATTCAACATGAGGCCCGATCCAAATGACATTTTGAATCATTTTTGGTAGAGTTTAAAAAATCATTTTCTGATGGAAAACGATGACCCTGACCAGTCGAACGTTGAAAAAATGGTCAATATTGATGAAATTTTAACATTTAATCTTTTGACTTTAAATGACGGTTGGATGTGAATTATTACTTTTTCAACGAAAATAAGTGTGTTTAAAGTCATTTCTGTGCCTGAAATTGGTCAAAATTGAAAATTTTGAGTAAGCAAAACTCTGAAAAAATGGCAATTTTGGTCACTGTGAGGGTTTAAAAAGTGGTTATTCAACATGAGGCCCGATCCAAATGACATTTTGAATCATTTTTGGTAGAGTCCAAAAAATCCATTTTCTGATGAAAAACGATGACCCCGGACCAGTCGAACGTTGAAAAAATGGTCAATATTGATGAAATTTTAACATTTAATCTTTTGACTTTAAATTACGGTTGGATGTGAATTATTACTTTTTCAACTAAAATAAGTGTGTTTAAAGTCATTTCTGTGCCTGAAATTGGTCAAAATTGAAGATTTTGAGTAAGCAAAACTCTGTAAAAATGGCAATTTTGGTCACTGTGAGGGTTTAAAAAGTGGATATTCAACATGAGGCCCAATCCAAATGACATTTTGAATCATTTTTGGTAGAATCCAAAAAATCAATTTTCTGATGAAAAACGATGACCCCGGACCAGTCGAATGTTGAAAAAATGGTCAATATTGATGAAATTTTAACATTTAATCTTTTGACTTAAATGACGGTTGGATGTGAATTATTACCTTTTCAACTAAAATAAGTGTGTTGAAAGTCATTTCTGTGCCTGAAATTGGTCAAAATTGAAGATTTTGAGTAAGCAAAACTCTGTAAAAATGGCAATTTTGGTCACTGTGAGGGTTTAAAAAGTGGATATTCAACATGAGGCCCAATCCAAATAACATTTTGAATCATTTTTGGTAGAGTCCAAAAAATCAATTTTCTGATGTAAAACGATGACCCCGGACCAGTCGAACGTTGAAAAAATGGTCAATATTGATGAAATTTTAACATTTAATCTTTTGACTTAAAATGACGGTTGGATGTGAATTATTACTTTTTCAACTAAAATAAGTGTGTTTAAAGTCATTTCTGTGCCTGAAATTGGTCAAAATTGAAGATTTTGAGTAAGCAAAACTCTGCAAAAATGGCAATTTTGGTCACTGTTAGGGTTTAAAAAGTGGTTATTCAACATGAGGCCCGATCCAAATGACATTTTGAATCATTTTTGGTAGAGTCCAAAAAATCAATTTTCTGATGAAAAACGATGACCCCGGACCAGTCGAACGTTGAAAAAATGGTCAATATTGATGAAATTTTAACATTTAATCTTTTGACTTTAAATGAAGGTTGGATGTGAGTTATTACTTTTTCAACTAAAATAAGTGTGTTTAAAGTCATTTCTGTGCCTGAAATTGGTCAAAATTGAAGATTTTGAGTAAGCAAAACTCTGTAAAAATGGCAATTTTGGTCACTGTGAGGGTTTAAAAAGTGGTTATTCAACATGAGGCCCGATCCAAATGACATTTTGAATCATTTTTGGTAGAGTCCAAAAAATCAATTTCTGATGGAAAACGATGACCCCGGACCAGTCGAACGTTGAAAAAATGGTCAATATTGATGAAATTTTAACATTTAATCTTTTGACTTTAAATTACGGTTGGATGTGAATTATTACTTTTTCAACTAAAATAAGTGTGTTTAAAGTCATTTCTGTGCCTGAAATTGGTCAAAATTGAAAATTTTGAGTAAGCAAAACTCTGAAAAAATGGCAATTTTGGTCACTGTGAGGGTTTAAAAAGAGGTTATTCAACATGAGGCCCGATCCAAATGACATTTTGAATCATTTTTGGTAGAGTCCAAAAAATCAATTTTCTGATGAAAAACGATGACCCCGGACCAGTCGAACGTTGAAAAAATGGTCAATATTGATGAAATTTTAACATTTAATCTTTTGACTTTAAATTACGGTTGGATGTGAATTATTACTTTTTCAACTAAAATAAGTGTGTTTAAAGTCATTTCTGTGCCTGAAATTGGTCAAAACTGAAGATTTTGAGTAAGCAAAACTCTGTAAAAATGGCAATTTTGGTCACTGTGAGGGTGTAAAAAGTGGTTATTCAACATGAGGCCCGATCCAAATGACATTTTGAATCATTTTTGGTAGAGTTTAAAAAATCAATTTTCTGATAAAAAACGATGACCCCGGACCAGTCGAACGTTGAAAAAATGGTCAATATTGATGAAATTTTAACATTTAATCTTTTGACTTTAAATTACGGTTGGATGTGAATTATTACTTTTTCAACTAAAATAAGTGTGTTTAAAGTCATTTCTGTGCCTGAAATTGGTCAAAACTGAAGATTTTGAGTAAGCAAAACTCTGTAAAAATGGCAATTTTGGTCACTGTGAGGGTGTAAAAAGTGGTTATTCAACATGAGGCCCGATCCAAATGACATTTTGAATCATTTTTGGTAGAGTCCAAAAAATCATTTTCTGATGGAAAACGATGACCCGGACCAGTCGAACGTTGAAAAAATGGTCAATATTGATGAAATTTTAACATTTAATCTTTTGACTTTAAATGACGGTTGGATGTGAATTATTAATTTTTCAACTAAAATAAGTGTGTTTAAAGTCATTTCTGTGCCTGAAATTGGTCAAAATTGAAGATTTTGAGAAAGCAAAACTGTAAAAATGCCAATTTTGGTCACTGTGAGGGTTTAAAAAGTGGTTATTCAACATGAGGCCCGATCCAAATGACATTTTGAATAATTTTTGGTAGAGTCCAAAAAATCATTTTCTGATCGAAAACGATGACCCCGGACCAGTCGAACGTTGAAAAAATGGTCAATATTGATGAAATTTTAACATTTAATCTTTTGACTTAAAATGACGGTTGGATGTGAATTATTACTTTTTCAACTAAAATAAGTGTGTTTAAAGTCATTTCTGTGCCTGAAATTGGTCAAAATTGAAGATTTTGAGTAAGCAAAACTCTGTAAAAATGGCAATTTTGGTCACTGTGAGGGTTTAAAAAGTGGTTATTCAACATGAGGCCCGATCCAAATGACATTTTGAATCATTTTTGGTGGAGTCCAAAAAATCAATTTTCTGATGAAAAACGATGACCCCGGAACAGTCGAACGTTGAAAAAATGGTCAATATTGATGAAATTTTAACATTTAATCTTTTGACTTAAAATGACGGTTGGATGTGAATTATTACTTTTTCAACTAAAATAAGTGTGTTTAAAGTCATTTCTGTGCCTGAAATTGGTCAAAATTGAAGATTTTGAGTAAGCAAAACTCAGCAAAAATGGCAATTTTGGTCACTGTGAGGGTTTAAAAAGTGGATATTCAACATGAGGCCTAATCCAAATGACATTTTGAATCATTTTTGGTAGAGTCCAAAAAATCAATTTTCTGATGAAAAACGATGACCCCGGACCAGTCGAACATTGAAAAAATGGTCAATATTGATGAAATTTTAACATTTAATCTTTTGACTTCAAATGAAGGTTGGATGTGAGTTATTACTTTTTCAACTAAAATAAGTGTGTTTAAAGTCATTTCTGTGCCTGAAATTGGTCAAAATTGAAGATTTTGAGTAAGCAAAACTCTGTAAAAATGGCAATTTTGGTCACTGTGAGGGTTTAAAAAGTGGTTATTCAACATGAGGCCCGATCCAAATGACATTTTGAATCATTTTTGGTAGAGTCCAAAAAATCATTTTCTGATGGAAAACGATGACCCCGGACCAGTCGAACGTTGAAAAAATGGTCAATATTGATGAAATTTTACCATTTAATCTTTTGAGTTTAAATGAAGGTTGGATGTGAATTATTACTTTTTCAACGAAAATAAGTGTGTTTAAAGTCATTTCTGTGCCTGAAATTGGTCAAAATTGAAAATTTTGAGTAAGCAAAACTCTGTAAAAATGGCAATTTTGGTCACTGTGAGGGTTTAAAAAGTGGTTATTCAACATGAGGCCCGATCCAAATGACATTTTGAATCATTTTTGGTAGAGTCCAAAAAATCAATTTTCTGATGAAAAACGATGACCCCGGACCAGTCGAACGTTGAAAAAATGGTCAATATTGATGAAATTTTAACATTTAATCTTTTGACTTAAAATGACGGTTGGATGTGAATTATTACTTTTTCAACTAAAATAAGTGTGTTTAAAGTAATTTCTGTGCCTGAAATTGGTCAAAATTGAATATTTTGAGTAAGCAAAACTCTGTAAAAATGGCAATTTTGGTCACTGTGAGGGTGTAAAAAGTGGTTATTCAACATGAGGCCCGATCCAAATGACATTTTGAATCATTTTTGATAGAGTCCAAAAAATCAATTTTCTGATAAAAAACGATGACCCCGGACCAGTCGAACGTTGAAAAAATTGTCAACATTGATGAAATTTTAACATTTAATGTTTTGACTTTAAATGAAGGTTGGATGTGAGTTATTACTTTTTCAACTAAAATAAGTGTGTTTAAAGTCATTTCTGTGCCTGAAATTGGTCAAAATTGAAGATTTTGAGTAAGCAAAACTCTGTAAAAATGGCAATTATGGTCACTGTGAGGGTTTAAAAAGTGGTTATTCAACATGAGGCCCGATCCAAATGACATTTTGAATCATTTTTGGTAGAATCCAAAAAATCAATTTTCTGATGAAAAACGATGACCCCGGACCAGTCGAATGTTGAAAAAATGGTCAATATTGATGACATTTTAACATTTAATCTTTTGACTTTAAATGACGGTTGGATGTGAATTATTACTTTTTCAACTAAAATAAGTGTGTTTAAAGTCATTTGTGTGCCTGAAATTGGTCAAAATTGAAGATTTTGAGTACGCAAAACTCTGTAAAAATGGCAATTTTGGTCACTGTGAGGGTCTAAAAAGTGGTTATTCAACATGAGGCCCGATCCAAATGACATTTTGAATCATTTTTGGTAGAGTCCAAAAAATCATTTTCTGATGGAAAACGATGACCCCGGACCAGTCGAACGTTGAAAAAATGGTCAATATTGATGAAATTTTAACATTTAATCTTTTGACTTTAAATGACGGTTGGATGTGAATTATTACTTTTTCAACGAAAATAAGTGTGTTTAAAGTCATTTCTGTGCCTGAAATTGGTCAAAATTGAAAATTTTGAGTAAGCAAAACTCTGAAAAAATGGCAATTTTGGTCACTGTGAGGGTTTAAAAAGTGGTTATTCAACATGAGGCCCGATCCAAATGACATTTTGAATCATTTTTGGTAGAGTCCAAAAAATCCATTTTCTGATGAAAAACGATGACCCCGGACCAGTCGAACGTTGAAAAAATGGTCAATATTGATGAAATTTTAACATTTAATCTTTTGAGTTTAAATGAAGGTTGGATGTGAATTATTACTTTTTCAACGAAAATAAGTGTGTTTAAAGTCATTTCTGTGCCTGAAATTGGTCAAAATTGAAAATTTTGAGTAAGCAAAACTCTGTAAAAATGGCAATTTTGGTCACTGTGAGGGTTTAAAAAGTGGTTATTCAACATGAGGCCCGATCCAAATGACATTTTGAATCATTTTTGGTGGAGTCCAAAAAATCAATTTTCTGATGAAAAACGATGACCCCGGACCAGTCGAACGTTGAAAAAATGGTCAATATTGATGAACTTTTAACATTTAATCTTTTGAGTTTAAATGAAGGTTGGATGTGAGTTATTACTTTTTCAACTAAAATAAGTGTGTTTAAAGTCATTTCTGTGCCTGAAATTGGTAAAAATTGAAGATTTTGAGTAAGCAAAACTCTGTAAAAATGGCAATTTTGGTCACTGTGAGGGTTTAAAAAGTGGTTATTCAACATGAGGCCCGATCCAAATGACATTTTGAATCATTTTTGGTAGAATCCAAAAAATCAATTTTCTGATGAAAAACGATGACCCCGGACCAGTCGAATGTTGAAACAATGGTCAATATTGATGAAATTTTAACATTTAATCTTATGACTTTAAATGACGGTTGGATGTGAATTATTACTTTTTCAACAAAAATAAGTGTGTTTAAAGTCATTTCTGTGCCTGAAATTGGTCAAAATTGAAGATTTTGAGTAAGCAAAAGTCTGTAAAAATGGCAAATTTGGTCAATGTGAGGGTTTAAAAAGTGGTTATTCAATATGAGACCCGATCCAAAAGACATTTTGAATCATTTTTGACAGAGTCCAAAAAATCAATTTTCTGATGAAAAACGATGACCCCGGACCAGTCGAACGTTGAAAAAATGGTCAATATTGATGAAATTTTAACATTTAATCTTTTGACTTTAAATGACGGTTGGATGTGAATTATTACTTTTTCAACTAAAATAAGTGTGTTTAAAGTCATTTCTGTGCCTGAAATTGGTCAAAATTGAAGATTTTGAGTAAGCAAAACTCTGTAAAAATGGCAATTTTGGTCACTGTGAGGGTGTAAAAAGTGGTTATTCAACATGAGGCCCGATCCAAATGACATTTTGAATCATTTTTGATAGAGTCCAAAAAATCAATTTTCTGATAAAAAACGATGACCCCGGACCAGTCGAACGTTGAAAAAATTGTCAACATTGATGAAATTTTAACATTTAATCTTTTGACTTTAAATGAAGGTTGGATGTGAGTTATTACTTTTTCAACTAAAATAAGTGTGTTTAAAGTAATTTCTGTGCCTGAAATTGGTCAAAATTGAAGATTTTGAGTAAGCAAAACTCTGTAAAAATGGCAATTTTGGTCACTGTGAGGGTTTAAAAAGTGGTTATTCAACATGAGGCCCGATCCAAATGACATTTTGAATCATTTTTGGTAGAATCCAAAAAATCAATTTTCTGATGAAAAACGATGACCCCGGACCAGTCGATTGTTGAAAAAATGGTCAATATTGATGACATTTTAACATTTAATCTTTTGACTTTAAATGACGGTTGGATGTGAATTATTACTTTTTCAACGAAAATAAGTGTGTTTAAAGTCATTTCTGTGCCTGAAATTGGTCAAAATTAAAGATTTTGAGTAAGCAAAACTCTGTAAAAATGGCAATTTTGGTCACTGTGAGAGTTTAAAAAGTGGATATTCAACATGAGGCCCAATCCAAATGACATTTTGAATCATTTTTGGTAGAGTCCAAAAAATAAATTTTCTGATGAAAAACGATGACCCCGGACCAGTCGAACGTTGAAAAAATGGTCAATATTGATGAAATTTTAACATTTAATCTTTTGACTTTAAATGACGGTTGGATGTGAATTATTACTTTTTCAACTAAAATAAGTGTGTTTAAAGTCATTTCTGTGCCTGAAATTGGTCAAAATTGACGATTTTGAGTAAGCAAAACTCTGTAAAAATGGCAATTTTGGTCACTGTGAGGGTTTAAAAAGTGGTTATTCAACATGAGGCCCGATCCAAATGACATTTTGAATCATTTTTGGTAGAGTTTAAAAAATCATTTTCTGATGGAAAACGATGACCCGGACCAGTCGAACGTTGAAAAAATGGTCAATATTGATGAAATTTTAACATTTAATCTTTTGACTTTAAATGACGGTTGGATGTGAATTATTACTTTTTCAACGAAAATAAGTGTGTTTAAAGTCATTTCTGTGCCTGAAATTGGTCAAAATTGAAAATTTTGAGTAAGCAAAACTCTGAAAAAATGGCAATTTTGGTCACTGTGAGGGTTTAAAAAGTGGTTATTCAACATGAGGCCCGATCCAAATGACATTTTGAATCATTTTTGGTAGAGTCCAAAAAATCCATTTTCTGATGAAAAATGATGACCCCGGACCAGTCGAACGTTGAAAAAATGGTCAATATTGATGAAATTTTATCATTTAATCTTTTGACTTTAAATTACGGTTGGATGTGAATTATTACTTTTTCAACTAAAATAAGTGTGTTTAAAGTCATTTCTGTGCCTGAAATTGGTCAAAATTGAAGATTTTGAGTAAGCAAAACTCTGTAAAAATGGCAATTTTGGTCACTGTGAGGGTTTAAAAAGTGGATATTCAACATGAGGCCCAATCCAAATGACATTTTGAATCATTTTTGGTAGAATCCAAAAAATCAATTTTCTGATGAAAAACGATGACCCCGGACCAGTCGAATGTTGAAAAAATGGTCAATATTGATGAAATTTTAACATTTAATCTTTTGACTTAAATGACGGTTGGATGTGAATTATTACCTTTTCAACTAAAATAAGTGTGTTGAAAGTCATTTCTGTGCCTGAAATTGGTCAAAATTGAAGATTTTGAGTAAGCAAAACTCTGTAAAAATGGCAATTTTGGTCACTGTGAGGGTTTAAAAAGTGGATATTCAACATGAGGCCCGATCCAAATGACATTTTGAATCATTTTTGGTAGAGTCCAAAAAATCAATTTCTGATGGAAAACGATGACCCCGGACCAGTCGAACGTTGAAAAAATGGTCAATATTGATGAAATTTTAACATTTAATCTTTTGACTTTAAATGACGGTTGGATGTGAATTATTACTTTTTCAACGAAAATAAGTGTGTTTAAATCATTTCTGTGCCTGAAATTGGTCAAAATTGAAAATTTTGAGTAAGCAAAACTCTGAAAAAATGGCAATTTTGGTCACTGTGAGGGTTTAAAAAGAGGTTATTCAACATGAGGCCCGATCCAAATGACATTTTGAATCATTTTTGGTAGAGTCCAAAAAATCAATTTTCTGATGAAAAACGATGACCCCGGACCAGTCGAACGTTGAAAAAATGGTCAATATTGATGAAATTTTAACATTTAATCTTTTGACTTTAAATTACGGTTGGATGTGAATTATTACTTTTTCAACTAAAATAAGTGTGTTTAAAGTCATTTCTGTGCCTGAAATTGGTCAAAACTGAAGATTTTGAGTAAGCAAAACTCTGTACAAATGGCAATTTTGGTCACTGTGAGGGTGTAAAAAGTGGTTATTCAACATGAGGCCCGATCCAAATGACATTTTGAATCATTTTTGGTAGAGTTTAAAAAATCAATTTTCTGATAAAAAACGATGACCCCGGACCAGTCGAACGTTGAAAAAATGGTCAATATTGATGAAATTTTAACATTTAATCTTTTGACTTTAAATGACGGTTGGATGTGAATTATTACTTTTTCAACGAAAATGAGTGTGTTTAAAGTCATTTCTGTGCCTGAAATTGGTCAAAATTGAAAATTTTGAGTAAGCAAAACTCTGAAAAAATGGCAATTTTGGTCACTGTGAGGGTTTAAAAAGTGGTTATTCAACATGAGGCCCGATCCAAATGACATTTTGAATCATTTTTGGTAGAGTCCAAAAAATCCATTTTCTGATGAAAAACGATGACCCCGGACCAGTCGAACGTTGAAAAAATGGTCAATATTGATGAAATTTTAACATTTAATCTTTTGACTTTAAATTACGGTTGGATGTGAATTATTACTTTTTCAACTAAAATAAGTGTGTTTAAAGTCATTTCTGTGCCTGAAATTGGTCAAAATTGAAGATTTTGAGTAAGCAAAACTCTGTAAAAATGGCAAATTTGGTCAATGTGAGGGTTTAAAAAGTGGTTATTCAATATGAGACCCGATCCAAAAGACATTTTGAATCATTTTCGACAGAGTCCAAAAAATCAATTTTCTGATGAAAAACGATGACCCCGGACCAGTCGAACGTTGAAAAAATGGTCAATATTGATGAAATTTTAACATTTAATCTTTTGACTTTAAATGACGGTTGGATGTGAATTATTACTTTTTCAACTAAAATAAGTGTGTTTAAAGTCATTTCTGTGCCTGAAATTGGTCAAAATTGAAGATTTTGAGTAAGCAAAACTCTGTAAAAATGGCAATTTTGGTCACTGTGAGGGTGTAAAAAGTGGTTATTCAACATGAGGCCCGATCCAAATGACATTTTGAATCATTTTTGATAGAGTCCAAAAAATCAATTTTCTGATAAAAAACGATGACCCCGGACCAGTCGAACGTTGAAAAAATTGTCAACATTGATGAAATTTTAACATTTAATCTTTTGACTTTAAATGAAGGTTGGATGTGAGTTATTACTTTTTCAACTAAAATAAGTGTGTTTAAAGTAATTTCTGTGCCTGAAATTGGTCAAAATTGAAGATTTTGAGTAAGCAAAACTCTGTAAAAATGGCAATTTTGGTCACTGTGAGGGTGTAAAAAGTGGTTATTCAACATGAGGCCCGATCCAAATGACATTTTGAATCATTTTTGATAGAGTCCAAAAAATCAATTTTCTGATAAAAAACGATGACCCCGGACCAGTCGAACGTTGAAAAAATTGTCAACATTGATGAAATTTTAACATTTAATCTTTTGACTTTAAATGAAGGTTGGATGTGAGTTATTACTTTTTCAACTAAAATAAGTGTGTTTAAAGTAATTTCTGTGCCTGAAATTGGTCAAAATTGAAGATTTTGAGTAAGCAAAACTCTGTAAAAATGGCAATTTTGGTCACTGTGAGGGTTTAAAAAGTGGTTATTCAACATGAGGCCCGATCCAAATGACATTTTGAATCATTTTTGGTAGAATCCAAAAAATCAATTTTCTGATGAAAAACGATGACCCCGGACCAGTCGATTGTTGAAAAAAGTGGTCAATATTGATGACATTTTAACATTTAATCTTTTGACTTTAAATGACGGTTGGATGTGAATTATTACTTTTTCAACGAAAATAAGTGTGTTTAAAGTCATTTCTGTGCCTGAAATTGGTCAAAATTAAAGATTTTGAGTAAGCAAAACTCTGTAAAAATGGCAATTTTGGTCACTGTGAGAGTTTAAAAAGTGGATATTCAACATGAGGCCCAATCCAAATGACATTTTGAATCATTTTTGGTAGAGTCCAAAAAATAAATTTTCTGATGAAAAACGATGACCCCGGACCAGTCGAACGTTGAAAAAATGGTCAATATTGATGAAATTTTAACATTTAATCTTTTGACTTTAAATGACGGTTGGATGTGAATTATTACTTTTTCAACTAAAATAAGTGTGTTTAAAGTCATTTCTGTGCCTGAAATTGGTCAAAATTGACGATTTTGAGTAAGCAAAACTCTGTAAAAATGGCAATTTTGGTCACTGTGAGGGTTTAAAAAGTGGTTATTCAACATGAGGCCCGATCCAAATGACATTTTGAATCATTTTTGGTAGAGTTTAAAAAATCATTTTCTGATGGAAAACGATGACCCGGACCAGTCGAACGTTGAAAAAATGGTCAATATTGATGAAATTTTAACATTTAATCTTTTGACTTTAAATGACGGTTGGATGTGAATTATTACTTTTTCAACGAAAATAAGTGTGTTTAAAGTCATTTCTGTGCCTGAAATTGGTCAAAATTGAAAATTTTGAGTAAGCAAAACTCTGAAAAAATGGCAATTTTGGTCACTGTGAGGGTTTAAAAAGTGGTTATTCAACATGAGGCCCGATCCAAATGACATTTTGAATCATTTTTGGTAGAGTCCAAAAAATCCATTTTCTGATGAAAAATGATGACCCCGGACCAGTCGAACGTTGAAAAAATGGTCAATATTGATGAAATTTTATCATTTAATCTTTTGACTTTAAATTACGGTTGGATGTGAATTATTACTTTTTCAACTAAAATAAGTGTGTTTAAAGTCATTTCTGTGCCTGAAATTGGTCAAAATTGAAGATTTTGAGTAAGCAAAACTCTGTAAAAATGGCAATTTTGGTCACTGTGAGGGTTTAAAAAGTGGATATTCAACATGAGGCCCAATCCAAATGACATTTTGAATCATTTTTGGTAGAATCCAAAAAATCAATTTTCTGATGAAAAACGATGACCCCGGACCAGTCGAATGTTGAAAAAATGGTCAATATTGATGAAATTTTAACATTTAATCTTTTGACTTAAATGACGGTTGGATGTGAATTATTACCTTTTCAACTAAAATAAGTGTGTTGAAAGTCATTTCTGTGCCTGAAATTGGTCAAAATTGAAGATTTTGAGTAAGCAAAACTCTGTAAAAATGGCAATTTTGGTCACTGTGAGGGTTTAAAAAGTGGATATTCAACATGAGGCCCGATCCAAATGACATTTTGAATCATTTTTGGTAGAGTCCAAAAAATCAATTTCTGATGGAAAACGATGACCCCGGACCAGTCGAACGTTGAAAAAATGGTCAATATTGATGAAATTTTAACATTTAATCTTTTGACTTTAAATGACGGTTGGATGTGAATTATTACTTTTTCAACGAAAATAAGTGTGTTTAAATCATTTCTGTGCCTGAAATTGGTCAAAATTGAAAATTTTGAGTAAGCAAAACTCTGAAAAAATGGCAATTTTGGTCACTGTGAGGGTTTAAAAAGAGGTTATTCAACATGAGGCCCGATCCAAATGACATTTTGAATCATTTTTGGTAGAGTCCAAAAAATCAATTTTCTGATGAAAAACGATGACCCCGGACCAGTCGAACGTTGAAAAAATGGTCAATATTGATGAAATTTTAACATTTAATCTTTTGACTTTAAATTACGGTTGGATGTGAATTATTACTTTTTCAACTAAAATAAGTGTGTTTAAAGTCATTTCTGTGCCTGAAATTGGTCAAAACTGAAGATTTTGAGTAAGCAAAACTCTGTACAAATGGCAATTTTGGTCACTGTGAGGGTGTAAAAAGTGGTTATTCAACATGAGGCCCGATCCAAATGACATTTTGAATCATTTTTGGTAGAGTTTAAAAAATCAATTTTCTGATAAAAAACGATGACCCCGGACCAGTCGAACGTTGAAAAAATGGTCAATATTGATGAAATTTTAACATTTAATCTTTTGACTTTAAATGACGGTTGGATGTGAATTATTACTTTTTCAACGAAAATGAGTGTGTTTAAAGTCATTTCTGTGCCTGAAATTGGTCAAAATTGAAAATTTTGAGTAAGCAAAACTCTGAAAAAATGGCAATTTTGGTCACTGTGAGGGTTTAAAAAGTGGTTATTCAACATGAGGCCCGATCCAAATGACATTTTGAATCATTTTTGGTAGAGTCCAAAAAATCCATTTTCTGATGAAAAACGATGACCCCGGACCAGTCGAACGTTGAAAAAATGGTCAATATTGATGAAATTTTAACATTTAATCTTTTGACTTTAAATTACGGTTGGATGTGAATTATTACTTTTTCAACTAAAATAAGTGTGTTTAAAGTCATTTCTGTGCCTGAAATTGGTCAAAATTGAAGATTTTGAGTAAGCAAAACTCTGTAAAAATGGCAAATTTGGTCAATGTGAGGGTTTAAAAAGTGGTTATTCAATATGAGACCCGATCCAAAAGACATTTTGAATCATTTTCGACAGAGTCCAAAAAATCAATTTTCTGATGAAAAACGATGACCCCGGACCAGTCGAACGTTGAAAAAATGGTCAATATTGATGAAATTTTAACATTTAATCTTTTGACTTTAAATGACGGTTGGATGTGAATTATTACTTTTTCAACTAAAATAAGTGTGTTTAAAGTCATTTCTGTGCCTGAAATTGGTCAAAATTGAAGATTTTGAGTAAGCAAAACTCTGTAAAAATGGCAATTTTGGTCACTGTGAGGGTGTAAAAAGTGGTTATTCAACATGAGGCCCGATCCAAATGACATTTTGAATCATTTTTGATAGAGTCCAAAAAATCAATTTTCTGATAAAAAACGATGACCCCGGACCAGTCGAACGTTGAAAAAATTGTCAACATTGATGAAATTTTAACATTTAATCTTTTGACTTTAAATGAAGGTTGGATGTGAGTTATTACTTTTTCAACTAAAATAAGTGTGTTTAAAGTAATTTCTGTGCCTGAAATTGGTCAAAATTGAAGATTTTGAGTAAGCAAAACTCTGTAAAAATGGCAATTTTGGTCACTGTGAGAGTTTAAAAAGTGGATATTCAACATGAGGCCCAATCCAAATGACATTTTGAATCATTTTTGGTAGAGTCCAAAAAATCAATTTTCTGATGAAAAACGATGACCCCGGACCAGTCGAACGTTGAAAAAATGGTCAATATTGATGAAATTTTAACATTTAATCTTTTGACTTTAAATGACGGTTGGATGTGAATTATTACTTTTTCAACTAAAATAAGTGTGTTTAAAGTCATTTCTGTGCCTGAAATTGGTCAAAATTGACGATTTTGAGTAAGCAAAACTCTGTAAAAATGGCAATTTTGGTCACTGTGAGGGTTTAAAAAGTGGTTATTCAACATGAGGCCCGATCCAAATGACATTTTGAATCATTTTTGGTAGAGTTTAAAAAATCATTTTCTGATGGAAAAGGATGACCCGGACCAGTCGAACGTTGAAAAAATGGTCAATATTGATGAAATTTTAACATTTAATCTTTTGACTTTAAATGACGGTTGGATGTGAATTATTACTTTTTCAACGAAAATAAGTGTGTTTAAAGTCATTTCTGTGCCTGAAATTGGTCAAAATTGAAAATTTTGAGTAAGCAAACTCTGAAAAAATGGCAATTTTGGTCACTGTGAGGGTTTAAAAAGTGGTTATTCAACATGAGGCCCGATCCAAATGACATTTTGAATCATTTTTGGTAGAGTCCAAAAAATCAATTTTCTGATGAAAAATGATGACCCCGGACCAGTCAAACGTTGAAAAAATGGTCAATATTGATGAAATTTTAACATTTAATCTTTTGACTTTAAATTACGGTTGGATGTGAATTATTACTTTTTCAACTAAAATAAGTGTGTTTAAAGTCATTTCTGTGCCTGAAATTGGTCAAAATTGAAGATTTTGAGTAAGCAAAACTCTGTAAAAATGGCAATTTTGGTCACTGTGAGGGTTTAAAAAGTGGATATTCAACATGAGGCCCAATCCAAATGACATTTTGAATCATTTTTGGTAGAATCCAAAAAATCAATTTTCTGATGAAAAACGATGACCCCGGACCAGTCGAATGTTGAAAAAATGGTCAATATTGATGAAATTTTAACATTTAATCTTTTGACTTAAATGACGGTTGGATGTGAATTATTACCTTTTCAACTAAAATAAGTGTGTTGAAAGTCATTTCTGTGCCTGAAATTGGTCAAAATTGAAGATTTTGAGTAAGCAAAACTCTGTAAAAATGGCAATTTTGGTCACTGTGAGGGTTTAAAAAGTGGATATTCAACATGAGGCCCAATCCAAATAACATTTTGAATCATTTTTGGTAGAGTCCAAAAAATCAATTTTCTGATGTAAAACGATGACCCCGGACCAGTCGAACGTTGAAAAAATGGTCAATATTGATGAAATTTTAACATTTAATCTTTTGACTTTAAATGAAGGTTGGATGTGAGTTATTACTTTTTCAACTAAAATAAGTGTGTTTAAAGTCATTTCTGTGCCTGAAATTGGTCAAAATTGAAGATTTTGAGTAAGCAAAACTCTGTAAAAATGGCAATTTTGGTCACTGTGAGGGTTTAAAAAGTGGTTATTCAACATGAGGCCCGATCCAAATGACATTTTGAATCATTTTTGGTAGAGTCCAAAAAATCAATTTCTGATGGAAAACGATGACCCCGGACCAGTCGAACGTTGAAAAAATGGTCAATATTGATGAAATTTTAACATTTAATCTTTTGACTTTAAATGACGGTTGGATGTGAATTATTACTTTTTCAACGAAAATAAGTGTGTTTAAATCATTTCTGTGCCTGAAATTGGTCAAAATTGAAAATTTTGAGTAAGCAAAACTCTGAAAAAATGGCAATTTTGGTCACTGTGAGGGTTTAAAAAGAGGTTATTCAACATGAGGCCCGATCCAAATGACATTTTGAATCATTTTTGGTAGAGTCCAAAAAATCAATTTTCTGATGAAAAACGATGACCCCGGACCAGTCGAACGTTGAAAAAATGGTCAATATTGATGAAATTTTAACATTTAATCTTTTGACTTTAAATTACGGTTGGATGTGAATTATTACTTTTTCAACTAAAATAAGTGTGTTTAAAGTCATTTCTGTGCCTGAAATTGGTCAAAACTGAAGATTTTGAGTAAGCAAAACTCTGTAAAAATGGCAATTTTGGTCACTGTGAGGGTGTAAAAAGTGGTTATTCAACATGAGGCCCGATCCAAATGACATTTTGAATCATTTTTGGTAGAGTTTAAAAAATCAATTTTCTGATAAAAAACGATGACCCCGGACCAGTCGAACGTTGAAAAAATGGTCAATATTGATGAAATTTTAACATTTAATCTTTTGACTTTAAATGACGGTTGGATGTGAATTATTACTTTTTCAACGAAAATGAGTGTGTTTAAAGTCATTTCTGTGCCTGAAATTGGTCAAAATTGAAAATTTTGAGTAAGCAAAACTCTGAAAAAATGGCAATTTTGGTCACTGTGAGGGTTTAAAAAGTGGTTATTCAACATGAGGCCCGATCCAAATGACATTTTGAATCATTTTTGGTAGAGTCCAAAAAATCCATTTTCTGATGAAAAACGATGACCCCGGACCAGTCGAACGTTGAAAAAATGGTCAATATTGATGAAATTTTAACATTTAATCTTTTGACTTTAAATTACGGTTGGATGTGAATTATTACTTTTTCAACTAAAATAAGTGTGTTTAAAGTCATTTCTGTGCCTGAAATTGGTCAAAATTGAAGATTTTGAGTAAGCAAAACTCTGTAAAAATGGCAAATTTGGTCAATGTGAGGGTTTAAAAAGTGGTTATTCAATATGAGACCCGATCCAAAAGACATTTTGAATCATTTTTGACAGAGTCCAAAAAATCAATTTTCTGATGAAAAACGATGACCCCGGACCAGTCGAACGTTGAAAAAATGGTCAATATTGATGAAATTTTAACATTTAATCTTTTGACTTTAAATGACGGTTGGATGTGAATTATTACTTTTTCAACTAAAATAAGTGTGTTTAAAGTCATTTCTGTGCCTGAAATTGGTCAAAATTGAAGATTTTGAGTAAGCAAAACTCTGTAAAAATGGCAATTTTGGTCACTGTGAGGGTGTAAAAAGTGGTTATTCAACATGAGGCCCGATCCAAATGACATTTTGAATCATTTTTGATAGAGTCCAAAAAATCAATTTTCTGATAAAAAACGATGACCCCGGACCAGTCGAACGTTGAAAAAATTGTCAACATTGATGAAATTTTAACATTTAATCTTTTGACTTTAAATGAAGGTTGGATGTGAGTTATTACTTTTTCAACTAAAATAAGTGTGTTTAAAGTAATTTCTGTGCCTGAAATTGGTCAAAATTGAAGATTTTGAGTAAGCAAAACGCTGTAAAAATGGCAATTTTGGTCACTGTGAGGGTTTAAAAAGTGGTTATTCAACATGAGGCCCGATCCAAATGACATTTTGAATCATTTTTGGTAGAGTTTAAAAAATCAATTTTCTGATAAAAAACGATGACCCCGGACCAGTCGAACGTTGAAAAAATGGTCAATATTGATGAAATTTTAACATTTAATCTTTTGACTTAAAATGACGGTTGGATGTCAATTATTACTTTTTCAACGAAAATAAGTGTGTTTAAAGTCATTTCTGTGCCTGAAATTGGTCAAAATTGAAGATTTTGAGTAAGCAAAACTCTGTAAAAATGGCAATTTTGGTCACTGTGAGGGTTTAAAAAGTGGATATTCAACATGAGGCCCAATCCAAATGACATTTTGAATCATTTTTGGTAGAGTCCAAAAAATCAATTTTCTGATGAAAAACGATGACCCCGGACCAGTCGAACGTTGAAAAAATGGTCAATATTGATGAAATTTTAACATTTAATCTTTTGACTTTAAATGACGGTTGGATGTGAATTATTACTTTTTCAACTAAAATAAGTGTGTTTAAAGTCATTTCTGTGCCTGAAATTGGTCAAAATTGACGATTTTGAGTAAGCAAAACTCTGTAAAAATGGCAATTTTGGTCACTGTGAGGGTTTAAAAAGTGGTTATTCAACATGAGGCCGATCCAAATGACATTTTGAATCATTTTTGGTAGAGTTTAAAAAATCATTTTCTGATGGAAAACGATGACCCGGACCAGTCGAACGTTGAAAAAATGGTCAATATTGATGAAATTTTAACATTTAATCTTTTGACTTTAAATGACGGTTGGATGTGAATTATTACTTTTTCAACGAAAATAAGTGTGTTTAAAGTCATTTCTGTGCCTGAAATTGGTCAAAATTGAAGATTTTGAGTAAGCAAAAGTCTTTAAAAATGGCAAATTTGGTCAATGTGAGGGTTTAAAAAGTGGTTATTCAATATGAGACCCGATCCAAAAGACATTTTGAATCATTTTTGACAGAGTCCAAAAAATCAATTTTCTGATGAAAAATGATGACCCCAGACCAGTCGAACATTGAAAAAATGGTCAATATTGATGAAATTTTAACATTTAATCTTTTGACTTTAAATGACGGTTGGATGTGAATTATTACTTTTTCAACTAAAATAAGTGTGTTTAAAGTCATTTCTGTGCCTGAAATTGGTCAAAATTGAAGATTTTGAGAAAGCAAAACTGTAAAAATGCCAATTTTGGTCACTGTGAGGGTTTAAAAAGTGGTTATTCAACATGAGGCCCGATCCAAATGACATTTTGAATAATTTTTGGTAGAGTCCAAAAAATCATTTTCTGATCGAAAACAATGACCCCGGACCAGTCGAACGTTGAAAAAATTGTCAATATTGATGAAATTTTAACATTTAATCTTTTGACTTTAAATTACGGTTGGATGTGAATTATTACTTTTTCAACTAAAATAAGTGTGTTTAAAGTCATTTCTGTGCCTGAAATTGGTCAAAATTGAAGATTTTGAGTAAGCAAAACTCTGTAAAAATGGCAATTTTGGTCACTGTGAGGGTTTAAAAAGTGGTTATTCAACATGAGGCCCGATCCAAATGACATTTTGAATCATTTTTGGTGGAGTCCAAAAAATCAATTTTCTGATGAAAAACGATGACCCCGGACCAGTCGAACGTTGAAAAAATGGTCAATATTGATGAAATTTTAACATTTAATCTTTTGACTTAAAATGACGGTTGAATGTGAATTATTACTTTTTCAACTAAAATAATTGTGTTTAAAGTCATTTCTGTGCCTGAAATTGGTCAAAATTGAAGATTTTGAGTAAGCAAAACTCTGTAAAAATGGCAATTTTGGTCACTGTGAGGGTTTAAAAAGTGGTTATTCAACATGAGGCCCGATCCAAATGACATTTTGAATCATTTTTGGTAGAGTCCAAAAAATCATTTTCTGATGGAAAACGATGACCCCGGACCAGTCGAACGTTGAAAAAATGGTCAATATTGATGAAATTTTAACATTTAATCTTTTGACTTTAAATTACGGTTGGATGTGAATTATTACTTTTTCAACTAAAATAAGTGTGTTTAAAGTCATTTCTGTGCCTGAAATTGGTCAAAACTGAAGATTTTGAGTAAGCAAAACTCTGTAAAAATGGCAATTTTGGTCACTGTGAGGGTGTAAAAAGTGGTTATTCAACATGAGGCCCGATCCAAATGACATTTTGAATCATTTTTGGTAGAGTTTAAAAAATCAATTTTCTGATAAAAAACGATGACCCCGGACCAGTCGAACGTTGAAAAAATGGTCAATATTGATGAAATTTTAACATTTAATCTTTTGACTTTAAATGACGGTTGGATGTGAATTATTACTTTTTCAACGAAAATAAGTGTGTTTAAAGTCATTTCTGTGCCTGAAATTGGTCAAAATTGAAAATTTTGAGTAAGCAAAACTCTGAAAAAATGGCAATTTTGGTCACTGTGAGGGTTTAAAAAGTGGTTATTCAACATGAGGCCCGATCCAAATGACATTTTGAATCATTTTTGGTAGAGTCCAAAAAATCCATTTTCTGATGAAAAACGATGACCCCGGACCAGTCGAACGTTGAAAAAATGGTCAATATTGATGAAATTTTAACATTTAATCTTTTAAATTTAAATTACGGTTGGATGTGAATTATTACTTTTTCAACTAAAATAAGTGTGTTTAAAGTCATTTCTGTGCCTGAAATTGGTCAAAATTGAAGATTTTGAGTAAGCAAAACTCTGTAAAAATGGCAATTTTGGTCACTGTGAGGGTTTAAAAAGTGGATATTCAACATGAGGCCCAATCCAAATGACATTTTGAATCATTTTTGGTAGAGTCCAAAAAATCAATTTTCTGATGAAAAACGATGACCCCGGACCAGTCGAACGTTGAAAAAATGGTCAATATTGATGAAATTTTAACATTTAATCTTTTGAGTTTAAATGAAGGTTGGATGTGAGTTATTACTTTTTCAACTAAAATAAGTGTGTTTAAAGTCATTTCTGTGCCTGAAATTGGTAAAAATTGAAGATTTTGAGTAAGCAAAACTCTGTAAAAATGGCAATTTTGGTCACTGTGAGGGTTTAAAAAGTGGTTATTCAACATGAGGCCCGATCCAAATGACATTTTGAATCATTTTTGGTAGAGTTTAAAAAATCATTTTCTGATGGAAAACGATGACCCGGACCAGTCGAACGTTGAAAAAATGGTCAATATTGATGAAATTTTAACATTTAATCTTTTGACTTTAAATGACGGTTGGATGTGAATTATTACTTTTTCAACGAAAATAAGTGTGTTTAAAGTCATTTCTGTGCCTGAAATTGGTCAAAATTGAAAATTTTGAGTAAGCAAAACTCTGAAAAAATGGCAATTTTGGTCACTGTGAGGGTTTAACAAGTGGTTATTCAACATGAGGCCCGATCCAAATGACATTTTGAATCATTTTTGGTAGAGTCCAAAAAATCCATTTTCTGATGAAAAACGATGACCCCGGACCAGTCGAACGTTGAAAAAATGGTCAATATTGATGAAATTTTAACATTTAATCTTTTGACTTTAAATTACGGTTGGATGTGAATTATTACTTTTTCAACTAAAATAAGTGTGTTTAAAGTCATTTCTGTGCCTGAAATTGGTCAAAATTGAAGATTTTGAGTAAGCAAAACTCTGTAAAAATGGCAATTTTGGTCACTGTGAGGGTTTAAAAAGTGGATATTCAACATGAGGCCCAATCCAAATGACATTTTGAATCATTTTTGGTAGAATCCAAAAAATCAATTTTCTGATGAAAAACGATGACCCCGGACCAGTCGAATGTTGAAAAAATGGTCAATATTGATGAAATTTTAACATTTAATCTTTTGACTTAAATGACCGTTGGATGTGAATTATTACCTTTTCAACTAAAATAAGTGTGTTGAAAGTCATTTCTGTGCCTGAAATTGGTCAAAATTGAAGATTTTGAGTAAGCAAAACTCTGTAAAAATGGCAATTTTGGTCACTGTGAGGGTTTAAAAAGTGGTTATTCAACATGAGGCCCGATCCAAATGACATTTTGAATCATTTTTGGTAGAGTCCAAAAAATCATTTTCTGATGGAAAACGATGACCCCGGACCAGTCGAACGTTGAAAAAATGGTCAATATTGATGAAATTTTAACATTTAATCTTTTGACTTTAAATGACGGTTGGATGTGAATTATTACTTTTTCAACGAAAATAAGTGTGTTTAAAGTCATTTCTGTGCCTGAAATTGGTCAAAATTGAAAATTTTGAGTAAGCAAAACTCTGAAAAATGGCAATTTTGGTCACTGTGAGGGTTTAAAAAGTGGTTATTCAACATGAGGCCCGATCCAAATGACATTTTGAATCATTTTTGGTAGAGTCCAAAAAATCCATTTTCTGATGAAAAACGATGACCCCGGACCAGTCGAACGTTGAAAAAATGGTCAATATTGATGAAATTTTAACATTTAATCTTTTGAGTTTAAATGAAGGTTGGATGTGAATTATTACTTTTTCAACGAAAATAAGTGTGTTTAAAGTCATTTCTGTGCCTGAAATTGGTCAAAATTGAAAATTTTGAGTAAGCAAAACTCTGTAAAAATGGCAATTTTGGTCACTGTGAGGGTTTAAAAAGTGGTTATTCAACATGAGGCCCGATCCAAATGACATTTTGAATCATTTTTGCTGGAGTCCAAAAAATCAATTTTCTGATGAAAAACGATGACCCCGGACCAGTCGAACGTTGAAAAAATGGTCAATATTGATGAACTTTTAACATTTAATCTTTTGAGTTTAAATGAAGGTTGGATGTGAGTTATTACTTTTTCAACTAAAATAAGTGTGTTTAAAGTCATTTCTGTGCCTGAAATTGGTAAAAATTGAAGATTTTGAGTAAGCAAAACTCTGTAAAAATGGCAATTTTGGTCACTGTGAGGGTTTAAAAAGTGGTTATTCAACATGAGGCCCGATCCAAATGACATTTTGAATCATTTTTGGTAGAATCCAAAAAATCAATTTTCTGATGAAAAACGATGACCCCGGACCAGTCGAATGTTGAAAAAATGGTCAATATTGATGAAATTTTAACATTTAATCTTTTGACTTTAAATGACAGTTGGATGTGAATTATTACTTTTTCAACTAAAATAAGTGTGTTTAAAGTCATTTCTGTGCCTGAAATTGGTCAAAATTGAAGATTTTGAGTAAGCAAAAGTCTGTAAAAATGGCAAATTTGGTCAATGTGAGGGTTTAAAAAGTGGTTATTCAATATGAGACCCGATCCAAAAGACATTTTGAATCATTTTTGACAGAGTCCAAAAAATCAATTTTCTGATGAAAAACGATGACCCCGGACCAGTCGAACGTTGAAAAAATGGTCAATATTGATGAAATTTTAACATTTAATCTTTTGACTTTAAATGACGGTTGGATGTGAATTATTACTTTTTCAACTAAAATAAGTGTGTTTAAAGTCATTTCTGTGCCTGAAATTGGTCAAAATTGAAGATTTTGAATAAGCAAAACTCTGTAAAAATTGCAATTTTGGTCACTGTGAGGGTGTAAAAAGTGGTTATTCAACATGAGGCCCGATCCAAATGACATTTTGAATCATTTTTGATAGAGTCCAAAAAATCAATTTTCTGATAAAAAACGATGACCCCGGACCAGTCGAACGTTGAAAAAATTGTCAACATTGATGAAATTTTAACATTTAATCTTTTGACTTTAAATGAAGGTTGGATGTGAGTTATTACTTTTTCAACTAAAATAAGTGTGTTTAAAGTAATTTCTGTGCCTGAAATTGGTCAAAATTGAAGATTTTGAGTAAGCAAAACTCTGTAAAAATGGCAATTTTGGTCACTGTGAGGGTTTAAAAAGTGGTTATTCAACATGAGGCCCGATCCAAATGACATTTTGAATCATTTTTGGTAGAATCCAAAAAATCAATTTTCTGATGAAAAACGATGACCCCGGACCAGTCGATTGTTGAAAAAATGGTCAATATTGATGACATTTTAACATTTAATCTTTTGACTTTAAATGACGGTTGGATGTGAATTATTACTTTTTCAACGAAAATAAGTGTGTTTAAAGTCATTTCTGTGCCTGAAATTGGTCAAAATTAAAGATTTTGAGTAAGCAAAACTCTGTAAAAATGGCAATTTTGGTCACTGTGAGAGTTTAAAAAGTGGATATTCAACATGAGGCCCAATCCAAATGACATTTTGAATCATTTTTGGTAGAGTCCAAAAAATAAATTTTCTGATGAAAAACGATGACCCCGGACCAGTCGAACGTTGAAAAAATGGTCAATATTGATGAAATTTTAACATTTAATCTTTTGACTTTAAATGACGGTTGGATGTGAATTATTACTTTTTCAACTAAAATAAGTGTGTTTAAAGTCATTTCTGTGCCTGAAATTGGTCAAAATTGACAATTTTGAGTAAGCAAAACTCTGTAAAAATGGCAATTTTGGTCACTGTGAGGGTTTAAAAAGTGGTTATTCAACATGAGGCCCGATCCAAATGACATTTTGAATCATTTTTGGTAGAGTTTAAAAAATCATTTTCTGATGGAAAACGATGACCCTGACCAGTCGAACGTTGAAAAAATGGTCAATATTGATGAAATTTTAACATTTAATCTTTTGACTTTAAATGACGGTTGGATGTGAATTATTACTTTTTCAACGAAAATAAGTGTGTTTAAAGTCATTTCTGTGCCTGAAATTGGTCAAAATTGAAAATTTTGAGTAAGCAAAACTCTGAAAAAATGGCAATTTTGGTCACTGTGAGGGTTTAAAAAGTGGTTATTCAACATGAGGCCCGATCCAAATGACATTTTGAATCATTTTTGGTAGAGTCCAAAAAATCCATTTTCTGATGAAAAACGATGACCCCGGACCAGTCGAACGTTGAAAAAATGGTCAATATTGATGAAATTTTAACATTTAATCTTTTGACTTTAAATTACGGTTGGATGTGAATTATTACTTTTTCAACTAAAATAAGTGTGTTTAAAGTCATTTCTGTGCCTGAAATTAGTCAAAATTGAAGATTTTGAGTAAGCAAAACTCTGTAAAAATGGCAATTTTGGTCACTGTGAGGGTTTAAAAAGTGGATATTCAACATGAGGCCCAATCCAAATGACATTTTGAATCATTTTTGGTAGAATCCAAAAAATCAATTTTCTGATGAAAAACGATGACCCCGGACCAGTCGAATGTTGAAAAAATGGTCAATATTGATGAAATTTTAACATTTAATCTTTTGACTTAAATGACGGTTGGATGTGAATTATTACCTTTTCAACTAAAATAAGTGTGTTGAAAGTCATTTCTGTGCCTGAAATTGGTCAAAATTGAAGATTTTGAGTAAGCAAAACTCTGTAAAAATGGCAATTTTGGTCACTGTGAGGGTTTAAAAAGTGGATATTCAACATGAGGCCCAATCCAAATAACATTTTGAATCATTTTTGGTAGAGTCCAAAAAATCAATTTTCTGATGTAAAACGATGACCCCGGACCAGTCGAACGTTGAAAAAATGGTCAATATTGATGAAATTTTAACATTTAATCTTTTGACTTAAAATGACGGTTGGATGTGAATTATTACTTTTTCAACTAAAATAAGTGTGTTTAAAGTCATTTCTGTGCCTGAAATTGGTCAAAATTGAAGATTTTGAGTAAGCAAAACTCTGCAAAAATGGCAATTTTGGTCACTGTTAGGGTTTAAAAAGTGGTTATTCAACATGAGGCCCGATCCAAATGACATTTTGAATCATTTTTGGTAGAGTCCAAAAAATCAATTTTCTGATGAAAAACGATGACCCCGGACCAGTCGAACGTTGAAAAAATGGTCAATATTGATGAAATTTTAACATTTAATCTTTTGACTTTAAATGAAGGTTGGATGTGAGTTATTACTTTTTCAACTAAAATAAGTGTGTTTAAAGTCATTTCTGTGCCTGAAATTGGTCAAAATTGAAGATTTTGAGTAAGCAAAACTCTGTAAAAATGGCAATTTTGGTCACTGTGAGGGTTTAAAAAGTGGTTATTCAACATGAGGCCCGATCCAAATGACATTTTGAATCATTTTTGGTAGAGTCCAAAAAATCAATTTCTGATGGAAAACGATGACCCCGGACCAGTCGAACGTTGAAAAAATGGTCAATATTGATGAAATTTTAACATTTAATCTTTTGACTTTAAATTACGGTTGGATGTGAATTATTACTTTTTCAACTAAAATAAGTGTGTTTAAAGTCATTTCTGTGCCTGAAATTGGTCAAAATTGAAAATTTTGAGTAAGCAAAACTCTGAAAAAATGGCAATTTTGGTCACTGTGAGGGTTTAAAAAGAGGTTATTCAACATGAGGCCCGATCCAAATGACATTTTGAATCATTTTTGGTAGAGTCCAAAAAATCAATTTTCTGATGAAAAACGATGACCCCGGACCAGTCGAACGTTGAAAAAATGGTCAATATTGATGAAATTTTAACATTTAATCTTTTGACTTTAAATTACGGTTGGATGTGAATTATTACTTTTTCAACTAAAATAAGTGTGTTTAAAGTCATTTCTGTGCCTGAAATTGGTCAAAACTGAAGATTTTGAGTAAGCAAAACTCTGTAAAAATGGCAATTTTGGTCACTGTGAGGGTGTAAAAAGTGGTTATTCAACATGAGGCCCGATCCAAATGACATTTTGAATCATTTTTGGTAGAGTTTAAAAAATCAATTTTCTGATAAAAAACGATGACCCCGGACCAGTCGAACGTTGAAAAAATGGTCAATATTGATGAAATTTTAACATTTAATCTTTTGACTTTAAATTACGGTTGGATGTGAATTATTACTTTTTCAACTAAAATAAGTGTGTTTAAAGTCATTTCTGTGCCTGAAATTGGTCAAAACTGAAGATTTTGAGTAAGCAAAACTCTGTAAAAATGGCAATTTTGGTCACTGTGAGGGTGTAAAAAGTGGTTATTCAACATGAGGCCCGATCCAAATGACATTTTGAATCATTTTTGGTAGAGTCCAAAAAATCATTTTCTGATGGAAAACGATGACCCGGACCAGTCGAACGTTGAAAAAATGGTCAATATTGATGAAATTTTAACATTTAATCTTTTGACTTTAAATGACGGTTGGATGTGAATTATTAATTTTTCAACTAAAATAAGTGTGTTTAAAGTCATTTCTGTGCCTGAAATTGGTCAAAATTGAAGATTTTGAGAAAGCAAAACTGTAAAAATGCCAATTTTGGTCACTGTGAGGGTTTAAAAAGTGGTTATTCAACATGAGGCCCGATCCAAATGACATTTTGAATAATTTTTGGTAGAGTCCAAAAAATCATTTTCTGATCGAAAACGATGACCCCGGACCAGTCGAACGTTGAAAAAATGGTCAATATTGATGAAATTTTAACATTTAATCTTTTGACTTAAAATGACGGTTGGATGTGAATTATTACTTTTTCAACTAAAATAAGTGTGTTTAAAGTCATTTCTGTGCCTGAAATTGGTCAAAATTGAAGATTTTGAGTAAGCAAAACTCTGTAAAAATGGCAATTTTGGTCACTGTGAGGGTTTAAAAAGTGGTTATTCAACATGAGGCCCGATCCAAATGACATTTTGAATCATTTTTGGTGGAGTCCAAAAAATCAATTTTCTGATGAAAAACGATGACCCCGGAACAGTCGAACGTTGAAAAAATGGTCAATATTGATGACATTTTAACATTTAATCTTTTGACTTAAAATGACGGTTGGATGTGAATTATTACTTTTTCAACTAAAATAAGTGTGTTTAAAGTCATTTCTGTGCCTGAAATTGGTCAAAATTGAAGATTTTGAGTAAGCAAAACTCAGCAAAAATGGCAATTTTGGTCACTGTGAGGGTTTAAAAAGTGGATATTCAACATGAGGCCTAATCCAAATGACATTTTGAATCATTTTTGGTAGAGTCCAAAAAATCAATTTTCTGATGAAAAACGATGACCCCGGACCAGTCGAACATTGAAAAAATGGTCAATATTGATGAAATTTTAACATTTAATCTTTTGACTTCAAATGAAGGTTGGATGTGAGTTATTACTTTTTCAACTAAAATAAGTGTGTTTAAAGTCATTTCTGTGCCTGAAATTGGTCAAAATTGAAGATTTTGAGTAAGCAAAACTCTGTAAAAATGGCAATTTTGGTCACTGTGAGGGTTTAAAAAGTGGTTATTCAACATGAGGCCCGATCCAAATGACATTTTGAATCATTTTTGGTAGAGTCCAAAAAATCATTTTCTGATGGAAAACGATGACCCCGGACCAGTCGAACGTTGAAAAAATGGTCAATATTGATGAAATTTTACCATTTAATCTTTTGAGTTTAAATGAAGGTTGGATGTGAATTATTACTTTTTCAACGAAAATAAGTGTGTTTAAAGTCATTTCTGTGCCTGAAATTGGTCAAAATTGAAAATTTTGAGTAAGCAAAACTCTGTAAAAATGGCAATTTTGGTCACTGTGAGGGTTTAAAAAGTGGTTATTCAACATGAGGCCCGATCCAAATGACATTTTGAATCATTTTTGGTAGAGTCCAAAAAATCAATTTTCTGATGAAAAACGATGACCCCGGACCAGTCGAACGTTGAAAAAATGGTCAATATTGATGAAATTTTAACATTTAATCTTTTGACTTAAAATGACGGTTGGATGTGAATTATTACTTTTTCAACTAAAATAAGTGTGTTTAAAGTAATTTCTGTGCCTGAAATTGGTCAAAATTGAATATTTTGAGTAAGCAAAACTCTGTAAAAATGGCAATTTTGGTCACTGTGAGGGTGTAAAAAGTGGTTATTCAACATGAGGCCCGATCCAAATGACATTTTGAATCATTTTTGATAGAGTCCAAAAAATCAATTTTCTGATAAAAAACGATGACCCCGGACCAGTCGAACGTTGAAAAAATTGTCAACATTGATGAAATTTTAACATTTAATGTTTTGACTTTAAATGAAGGTTGGATGTGAGTTATTACTTTTTCAACTAAAATAAGTGTGTTTAAAGTCATTTCTGTGCCTGAAATTGGTCAAAATTGAAGATTTTGAGTAAGCAAAACTCTGTAAAAATGGCAATTATGGTCACTGTGAGGGTTTAAAAAGTGGTTATTCAACATGAGGCCCGATCCAAATGACATTTTGAATCATTTTTGGTAGAATCCAAAAAATCAATTTTCTGATGAAAAACGATGACCCCGGACCAGTCGAATGTTGAAAAAATGGTCAATATTGATGACATTTTAACATTTAATCTTTTGACTTTAAATGACGGTTGGATGTGAATTATTACTTTTTCAACTAAAATAAGTGTGTTTAAAGTCATTTGTGTGCCTGAAATTGGTCAAAATTGAAGATTTTGAGTACGCAAAACTCTGTAAAAATGGCAATTTTGGTCACTGTGAGGGTCTAAAAAGTGGTTATTCAACATGAGGCCCGATCCAAATGACATTTTGAATCATTTTTGGTAGAGTCCAAAAAATCATTTTCTGATGGAAAACGATGACCCCGGACCAGTCGAACGTTGAAAAAATGGTCAATATTGATGAAATTTTAACATTTAATCTTTTGACTTTAAATGACGGTTGGATGTGAATTATTACTTTTTCAACGAAAATAAGTGTGTTTAAAGTCATTTCTGTGCCTGAAATTGGTCAAAATTGAAAATTTTGAGTAAGCAAAACTCTGAAAAAATGGCAATTTTGGTCACTGTGAGGGTTTAAAAAGTGGTTATTCAACATGAGGCCCGATCCAAATGACATTTTGAATCATTTTTGGTAGAGTCCAAAAAATCCATTTTCTGATGAAAAACGATGACCCCGGACCAGTCGAACGTTGAAAAAATGGTCAATATTGATGAAATTTTAACATTTAATCTTTTGAGTTTAAATGAAGGTTGGATGTGAATTATTACTTTTTCAACGAAAATAAGTGTGTTTAAAGTCATTTCTGTGCCTGAAATTGGTCAAAATTGAAAATTTTGAGTAAGCAAAACTCTGTAAAAATGGCAATTTTGGTCACTGTGAGGGTTTAAAAAGTGGTTATTCAACATGAGGCCCGATCCAAATGACATTTTGAATCATTTTTGGTGGAGTCCAAAAAATCAATTTTCTGATGAAAAACGATGACCCCGGACCAGTCGAACGTTGAAAAAATGGTCAATATTGATGAACTTTTAACATTTAATCTTTTGAGTTTAAATGAAGGTTGGATGTGAGTTATTACTTTTTCAACTAAAATAAGTGTGTTTAAAGTCATTTCTGTGCCTGAAATTGGTAAAAATTGAAGATTTTGAGTAAGCAAAACTCTGTAAAAATGGCAATTTTGGTCACTGTGAGGGTTTAAAAAGTGGTTATTCAACATGAGGCCCGATCCAAATGACATTTTGAATCATTTTTGGTAGAATCCAAAAAATCAATTTTCTGATGAAAAACGATGACCCCGGACCAGTCGAATGTTGAAACAATGGTCAATATTGATGAAATTTTAACATTTAATCTTATGACTTTAAATGACGGTTGGATGTGAATTATTACTTTTTCAACAAAAATAAGTGTGTTTAAAGTCATTTCTGTGCCTGAAATTGGTCAAAATTGAAGATTTTGAGTAAGCAAAAGTCTGTAAAAATGGCAAATTTGGTCAATGTGAGGGTTTAAAAAGTGGTTATTCAATATGAGACCCGATCCAAAAGACATTTTGAATCATTTTTGACAGAGTCCAAAAAATCAATTTTCTGATGAAAAACGATGACCCCGGACCAGTCGAACGTTGAAAAAATGGTCAATATTGATGAAATTTTAACATTTAATCTTTTGACTTTAAATGACGGTTGGATGTGAATTATTACTTTTTCAACTAAAATAAGTGTGTTTAAAGTCATTTCTGTGCCTGAAATTGGTCAAAATTGAAGATTTTGAGTAAGCAAAACTCTGTAAAAATGGCAATTTTGGTCACTGTGAGGGTGTAAAAAGTGGTTATTCAACATGAGGCCCGATCCAAATGACATTTTGAATCATTTTTGATAGAGTCCAAAAAATCAATTTTCTGATAAAAAACGATGACCCCGGACCAGTCGAACGTTGAAAAAATTGTCAACATTGATGAAATTTTAACATTTAATCTTTTGACTTTAAATGAAGGTTGGATGTGAGTTATTACTTTTTCAACTAAAATAAGTGTGTTTAAAGTAATTTCTGTGCCTGAAATTGGTCAAAATTGAAGATTTTGAGTAAGCAAAACTCTGTAAAAATGGCAATTTTGGTCACTGTGAGGGTTTAAAAAGTGGTTATTCAACATGAGGCCCGATCCAAATGACATTTTGAATCATTTTTGGTAGAATCCAAAAAATCAATTTTCTGATGAAAAACGATGACCCCGGACCAGTCGATTGTTGAAAAAATGGTCAATATTGATGACATTTTAACATTTAATCTTTTGACTTTAAATGACGGTTGGATGTGAATTATTACTTTTTCAACGAAAATAAGTGTGTTTAAAGTCATTTCTGTGCCTGAAATTGGTCAAAATTAAAGATTTTGAGTAAGCAAAACTCTGTAAAAATGGCAATTTTGGTCACTGTGAGAGTTTAAAAAGTGGATATTCAACATGAGGCCCAATCCAAATGACATTTTGAATCATTTTTGGTAGAGTCCAAAAAATAAATTTTCTGATGAAAAACGATGACCCCGGACCAGTCGAACGTTGAAAAAATGGTCAATATTGATGAAATTTTAACATTTAATCTTTTGACTTTAAATGACGGTTGGATGTGAATTATTACTTTTTCAACTAAAATAAGTGTGTTTAAAGTCATTTCTGTGCCTGAAATTGGTCAAAATTGACGATTTTGAGTAAGCAAAACTCTGTAAAAATGGCAATTTTGGTCACTGTGAGGGTTTAAAAAGTGGTTATTCAACATGAGGCCCGATCCAAATGACATTTTGAATCATTTTTGGTAGAGTTTAAAAAATCATTTTCCGATGGAAAAGGATGACCCGGACCAGTCGAACGTTGAAAAAATGGTCAATATTGATGAAATTTTAACATTTAATCTTTTGACTTTAAATGACGGTTGGATGTGAATTATTACTTTTTCAACGAAAATAAGTGTGTTTAAAGTCATTTCTGTGCCTGAAATTGGTCAAAATTGAAAATTTTGAGTAAGCAAAACTCTGAAAAAATGGCAATTTTGGTCACTGTGAGGGTTTAAAAAGTGGTTATTCAACATGAGGCCCGATCCAAATGACATTTTGAATCATTTTTGGTAGAGTCCAAAAAATCCATTTTCTGATGAAAAATGATGACCCCGGACCAGTCGAACGTTGAAAAAATGGTCAATATTGATGAAATTTTATCATTTAATCTTTTGACTTTAAATTACGGTTGGATGTGAATTATTACTTTTTCAACTAAAATAAGTGTGTTTAAAGTCATTTCTGTGCCTGAAATTGGTCAAAATTGAAGATTTTGAGTAAGCAAAACTCTGTAAAAATGGCAATTTTGGTCACTGTGAGGGTTTAAAAAGTGGATATTCAACATGAGGCCCAATCCAAATGACATTTTGAATCATTTTTGGTAGAATCCAAAAAATCAATTTTCTGATGAAAAACGATGACCCCGGACCAGTCGAATGTTGAAAAAATGGTCAATATTGATGAAATTTTAACATTTAATCTTTTGACTTAAATGACGGTTGGATGTGAATTATTACCTTTTCAACTAAAATAAGTGTGTTGAAAGTCATTTCTGTGCCTGAAATTGGTCAAAATTGAAGATTTTGAGTAAGCAAAACTCTGTAAAAATGGCAATTTTGGTCACTGTGAGGGTTTAAAAAGTGGATATTCAACATGAGGCCCGATCCAAATGACATTTTGAATCATTTTTGGTAGAGTCCAAAAAATCAATTTCTGATGGAAAACGATGACCCCGGACCAGTCGAACGTTGAAAAAATGGTCAATATTGATGAAATTTTAACATTTAATCTTTTGACTTTAAATGACGGTTGGATGTGAATTATTACTTTTTCAACGAAAATAAGTGTGTTTAAATCATTTCTGTGCCTGAAATTGGTCAAAATTGAAAATTTTGAGTAAGCAAAACTCTGAAAAAATGGCAATTTTGGTCACTGTGAGGGTTTAAAAAGAGGTTATTCAACATGAGGCCCGATCCAAATGACATTTTGAATCATTTTTGGTAGAGTCCAAAAAATCAATTTTCTGATGAAAAACGATGACCCCGGACCAGTCGAACGTTGAAAAAATGGTCAATATTGATGAAATTTTAACATTTAATCTTTTGACTTTAAATTACGGTTGGATGTGAATTATTACTTTTTCAACTAAAATAAGTGTGTTTAAAGTCATTTCTGTGCCTGAAATTGGTCAAAACTGAAGATTTTGAGTAAGCAAAACTCTGTACAAATGGCAATTTTGGTCACTGTGAGGGTGTAAAAAGTGGTTATTCAACATGAGGCCCGATCCAAATGACATTTTGAATCATTTTTGGTAGAGTTTAAAAAATCAATTTTCTGATAAAAAACGATGACCCCGGACCAGTCGAACGTTGAAAAAATGGTCAATATTGATGAAATTTTAACATTTAATCTTTTGACTTTAAATGACGGTTGGATGTGAATTATTACTTTTTCAACGAAAATGAGTGTGTTTAAAGTCATTTCTGTGCCTGAAATTGGTCAAAATTGAAAATTTTGAGTAAGCAAAACTCTGAAAAAATGGCAATTTTGGTCACTGTGAGGGTTTAAAAAGTGGTTATTCAACATGAGGCCCGATCCAAATGACATTTTGAATCATTTTTGGTAGAGTCCAAAAAATCCATTTTCTGATGAAAAACGATGACCCCGGACCAGTCGAACGTTGAAAAAATGGTCAATATTGATGAAATTTTAACATTTAATCTTTTGACTTTAAATTACGGTTGGATGTGAATTATTACTTTTTCAACTAAAATAAGTGTGTTTAAAGTCATTTCTGTGCCTGAAATTGGTCAAAATTGAAGATTTTGAGTAAGCAAAACTCTGTAAAAATGGCAAATTTGGTCAATGTGAGGGTTTAAAAAGTGGTTATTCAATATGAGACCCGATCCAAAAGACATTTTGAATCATTTTCGACAGAGTCCAAAAAATCAATTTTCTGATGAAAAACGATGACCCCGGACCAGTCGAACGTTGAAAAAATGGTCAATATTGATGAAATTTTAACATTTAATCTTTTGACTTTAAATGACGGTTGGATGTGAATTATTACTTTTTCAACTAAAATAAGTGTGTTTAAAGTCATTTCTGTGCCTGAAATTGGTCAAAATTGAAGATTTTGAGTAAGCAAAACTCTGTAAAAATGGCAATTTTGGTCACTGTGAGGGTGTAAAAAGTGGTTATTCAACATGAGGCCCGATCCAAATGACATTTTGAATCATTTTTGATAGAGTCCAAAAAATCAATTTTCTGATAAAAAACGATGACCCCGGACCAGTCGAACGTTGAAAAAATTGTCAACATTGATGAAATTTTAACATTTAATCTTTTGACTTTAAATGAAGGTTGGATGTGAGTTATTACTTTTTCAACTAAAATAAGTGTGTTTAAAGTAATTTCTGTGCCTGAAATTGGTCAAAATTGAAGATTTTGAGTAAGCAAAACTCTGTAAAAATGGCAATTTTGGTCACTGTGAGGGTTTAAAAAGTGGTTATTCAACATGAGGCCCGATCCAAATGACATTTTGAATCATTTTTGGTAGAATCCAAAAAATCAATTTTGTGATGAAAAACGATTACCCCGGACCAGTCGATTGTTGAAAAAATGGTCAATATTGATGACATTTTAACATTTAATCTTTTGACTTTAAATGACGGTTGGATGTGAATTATTACTTTTTCAACGAAAATAAGTGTGTTTAAAGTCATTTCTGTGCCTGAAATTGGTCAAAATTAAAGATTTTGAGTAAGCAAAACTCTGTAAAAATGGCAATTTTGGTCACTGTGAGAGTTTAAAAAGTGGATATTCAACATGAGGCCCAATCCAAATGACATTTTGAATCATTTTTGGTAGAGTCCAAAAAATAAATTTTCTGATGAAAAACGATGACCCCGGACCAGTCGAACGTTGAAAAAATGGTCAATATTGATGAAATTTTAACATTTAATCTTTTGACTTTAAATGACGGTTGGATGTGAATTATTACTTTTTCAACTAAAATAAGTGTGTTTAAAGTCATTTCTGTGCCTGAAATTGGTCAAAATTGACGATTTTGAGTAAGCAAAACTCTGTAAAAATGGCAATTTTGGTCACTGTGAGGGTTTAAAAAGTGGTTATTCAACATGAGGCCCGATCCAAATGACATTTTGAATCATTTTTGGTAGAGTTTAAAAAATCATTTTCTGATGGAAAAGGATGACCCGGACCAGTCGAACGTTGAAAAAATGGTCAATATTGATGAAATTTTAACATTTAATCTTTTGACTTTAAATGACGGTTGGATGTGAATTATTACTTTTTCAACGAAAATAAGTGTGTTTAAAGTCATTTCTGTGCCTGAAATTGGTCAAAATTGAAAATTTTGAGTAAGCAAACTCTGAAAAAATGGCAATTTTGGTCACTGTGAGGGTTTAAAAAGTGGTTATTCAACATGAGGCCCGATCCAAATGACATTTTGAATCATTTTTGGTAGAGTCCAAAAAATCAATTTTCTGATGAAAAATGATGACCCCGGACCAGTCAAACGTTGAAAAAATGGTCAATATTGATGAAATTTTAACATTTAATCTTTTGACTTTAAATTACGGTTGGATGTGAATTATTACTTTTTCAACTAAAAGAAGTGTGTTTAAAGTCATTTCTGTGCCTGAAATTGGTCAAAATTGAAGATTTTGAGTAAGCAAAACTCTGTAAAAATGGCAATTTTGGTCACTGTGAGGGTTTAAAAAGTGGATATTCAACATGAGGCCCAATCCAAATGACATTTTGAATCATTTTTGGTAGAATCCAAAAAATCAATTTTCTGATGAAAAACGATGACCCCGGACCAGTCGAATGTTGAAAAAATGGTCAATATTGATGAAATTTTAACATTTAATCTTTTGACTTAAATGACGGTTGGATGTGAATTATTACCTTTTCAACTAAAATAAGTGTGTTGAAAGTCATTTCTGTGCCTGAAATTGGTCAAAATTGAAGATTTTGAGTAAGCAAAACTCTGTAAAAATGGCAATTTTGGTCACTGTGAGGGTTTAAAAAGTGGATATTCAACATGAGGCCCAATCCAAATAACATTTTGAATCATTTTTGGTAGAGTCCAAAAAATCAATTTTCTGATGTAAAACGATGACCCCGGACCAGTCGAACGTTGAAAAAATGGTCAATATTGATGAAATTTTAACATTTAATCTTTTGACTTTAAATGAAGGTTGGATGTGAGTTATTACTTTTTCAACTAAAATAAGTGTGTTTAAAGTCATTTCTGTGCCTGAAATTGGTCAAAATTGAAGATTTTGAGTAAGCAAAACTCTGTAAAAATGGCAATTTTGGTCACTGTGAGGGTTTAAAAAGTGGTTATTCAACATGAGGCCCGATCCAAATGACATTTTGAATCATTTTTGGTAGAGTCCAAAAAATCAATTTCTGATGGAAAACGATGACCCCGGACCAGTCGAACGTTGAAAAAATGGTCAATATTGATGAAATTTTAACATTTAATCTTTTGACTTTAAATGACGGTTGGATGTGAATTATTACTTTTTCAACGAAAATAAGTGTGTTTAAATCATTTCTGTGCCTGAAATTGGTCAAAATTGAAAATTTTGAGTAAGCAAAACTCTGAAAAAATGGCAATTTTGGTCACTGTGAGGGTTTAAAAAGAGGTTATTCAACATGAGGCCCGATCCAAATGACATTTTGAATCATTTTTGGTAGAGTCCAAAAAATCAATTTTCTGATGAAAAACGATGACCCCGGACCAGTCGAACGTTGAAAAAATGGTCAATATTGATGAAATTTTAACATTTAATCTTTTGACTTTAAATTACGGTTGGATGTGAATTATTACTTTTTCAACTAAAATAAGTGTGTTTAAAGTCATTTCTGTGCCTGAAATTGGTCAAAACTGAAGATTTTGAGTAAGCAAAACTCTGTAAAAATGGCAATTTTGGTCACTGTGAGGGTGTAAAAAGTGGTTATTCAACATGAGGCCCGATCCAAATGACATTTTGAATCATTTTTGGTAGAGTTTAAAAAATCAATTTTCTGATAAAAAACGATGACCCCGGACCAGTCGAACGTTGAAAAAATGGTCAATATTGATGAAATTTTAACATTTAATCTTTTGACTTTAAATGACGGTTGGATGTGAATTATTACTTTTTCAACGAAAATGAGTGTGTTTAAAGTCATTTCTGTGCCTGAAATTGGTCAAAATTGAAAATTTTGAGTAAGCAAAACTCTGAAAAAATGGCAATTTTGGTCACTGTGAGGGTTTAAAAAGTGGTTATTCAACATGAGGCCCGATCCAAATGACATTTTGAATCATTTTTGGTAGAGTCCAAAAAATCCATTTTCTGATGAAAAACGATGACCCCGGACCAGTCGAACGTTGAAAAAATGGTCAATATTGATGAAATTTTAACATTTAATCTTTTGACTTTAAATTACGGTTGGATGTGAATTATTACTTTTTCAACTAAAATAAGTGTGTTTAAAGTCATTTCTGTGCCTGAAATTGGTCAAAATTGAAGATTTTGAGTAAGCAAAACTCTGTAAAAATGGCAAATTTGGTCAATGTGAGGGTTTAAAAAGTGGTTATTCAATATGAGACCCGATCCAAAAGACATTTTGAATCATTTTTGACAGAGTCCAAAAAATCAATTTTCTGATGAAAAACGATGACCCCGGACCAGTCGAACGTTGAAAAAATGGTCAATATTGATGAAATTTTAACATTTAATCTTTTGACTTTAAATGACGGTTGGATGTGAATTATTACTTTTTCAACTAAAATAAGTGTGTTTAAAGTCATTTCTGTGCCTGAAATTGGTCAAAATTGAAGATTTTGAGTAAGCAAAACTCTGTAAAAATGGCAATTTTGGTCACTGTGAGGGTGTAAAAAGTGGTTATTCAACATGAGGCCCGATCCAAATGACATTTTGAATCATTTTTGATAGAGTCCAAAAAATCAATTTTCTGATAAAAAACGATGACCCCGGACCAGTCGAACGTTGAAAAAATTGTCAACATTGATGAAATTTTAACATTTAATCTTTTGACTTTAAATGAAGGTTGGATGTGAGTTATTACTTTTTCAACTAAAATAAGTGTGTTTAAAGTAATTTCTGTGCCTGAAATTGGTCAAAATTGAAGATTTTGAGTAAGCAAAACGCTGTAAAAATGGCAATTTTGGTCACTGTGAGGGTTTAAAAAGTGGTTATTCAACATGAGGCCCGATCCAAATGACATTTTGAATCATTTTTGGTAGAGTTTAAAAAATCAATTTTCTGATAAAAAACGATGACCCCGGACCAGTCGAACGTTGAAAAAATGGTCAATATTGATGAAATTTTAACATTTAATCTTTTGACTTAAAATGACGGTTGGATGTCAATTATTACTTTTTCAACGAACATAAGTGTGTTTAAAGTCATTTCTGTGCCTGAAATTGGTCAAAATTGAAGATTTTGAGTAAGCAAAACTCTGTAAAAATGGCAATTTTGGTCACTGTGAGGGTTTAAAAAGTGGATATTCAACATGAGGCCCAATCCAAATGACATTTTGAATCATTTTTGGTAGAGTCCAAAAAATCAATTTTCTGATGAAAAACGATGACCCCGGACCAGTCGAACGTTGAAAAAATGGTCAATATTGATGAAATTTTAACATTTAATCTTTTGACTTTAAATGACGGTTGGATGTGAATTATTACTTTTTCAACTAAAATAAGTGTGTTTAAAGTCATTTCTGTGCCTGAAATTGGTCAAAATTGACGATTTTGAGTAAGCAAAACTCTGTAAAAATGGCAATTTTGGTCACTGTGAGGGTTTAAAAAGTGGTTATTCAACATGAGGCCGATCCAAATGACATTTTGAATCATTTTTGGTAGAGTTTAAAAAATCATTTTCTGATGGAAAACGATGACCCGGACCAGTCGAACGTTGAAAAAATGGTCAATATTGATGAAATTTTAACATTTAATCTTTTGACTTTAAATGACGGTTGGATGTGAATTATTACTTTTTCAACGAAAATAAGTGTGTTTAAAGTCATTTCTGTGCCTGAAATTGGTCAAAATTGAAGATTTTGAGTAAGCAAAAGTCTTTAAAAATGGCAAATTTGGTCAATGTGAGGGTTTAAAAAGTGGTTATTCAATATGAGACCCGATCCAAAAGACATTTTGAATCATTTTTGACAGAGTCCAAAAAATCAATTTTCTGATGAAAAATGATGACCCCAGACCAGTCGAACATTGAAAAAATGGTCAATATTGATGAAATTTTAACATTTAATCTTTTGACTTTAAATGACGGTTGGATGTGAATTATTACTTTTTCAACTAAAATAAGTGTGTTTAAAGTCATTTCTGTGCCTGAAATTGGTCAAAATTGAAGATTTTGAGAAAGCAAAACTGTAAAAATGCCAATTTTGGTCACTGTGAGGGTTTAAAAAGTGGTTATTCAACATGAGGCCCGATCCAAATGACATTTTGAATAATTTTTGGTAGAGTCCAAAAAATCATTTTCTGATCGAAAACAATGACCCCGGACCAGTCGAACGTTGAAAAAATTGTCAATATTGATGAAATTTTAACATTTAATCTTTTGACTTTAAATTACGGTTGGATGTGAATTATTACTTTTTCAACTAAAATAAGTGTGTTTAAAGTCATTTCTGTGCCTGAAATTGGTCAAAATTGAAGATTTTGAGTAAGCAAAACTCTGTAAAAATGGCAATTTTGGTCACTGTGAGGGTTTAAAAAGTGGTTATTCAACATGAGGCCCGATCCAAATGACATTTTGAATCATTTTTGGTGGAGTCCAAAAAATCAATTTTCTGATGAAAAACGATGACCCCGGACCAGTCGAACGTTGAAAAAATGGTCAATATTGATGAAATTTTAACATTTAATCTTTTGACTTAAAATGACGGTTGAATGTGAATTATTACTTTTTCAACTAAAATAATTGTGTTTAAAGTCATTTCTGTGCCTGAAATTGGTCAAAATTGAAGATTTTGAGTAAGCAAAACTCTGTAAAAATGGCAATTTTGGTCACTGTGAGGGTTTAAAAAGTGGTTATTCAACATGAGGCCCGATCCAAATGACATTTTGAATCATTTTTGGTAGAGTCCAAAAAATCATTTTCTGATGGAAAACGATGACCCCGGACCAGTCGAACGTTGAAAAAATGGTCAATATTGATGAAATTTTAACATTTAATCTTTTGACTTTAAATTACGGTTGGATGTGAATTATTACTTTTTCAACTAAAATAAGTGTGTTTAAAGTCATTTCTGTGCCTGAAATTGGTCAAAACTGAAGATTTTGAGTAAGCAAAACTCTGTAAAAATGGCAATTTTGGTCACTGTGAGGGTGTAAAAAGTGGTTATTCAACATGAGGCCCGATCCAAATGACATTTTGAATCATTTTTGGTAGAGTTTAAAAAATCAATTTTCTGATAAAAAACGATGACCCCGGACCAGTCGAACGTTGAAAAAATGGTCAATATTGATGAAATTTTAACATTTAATCTTTTGACTTTAAATGACGGTTGGATGTGAATTATTACTTTTTCAACGAAAATAAGTGTGTTTAAAGTCATTTCTGTGCCTGAAATTGGTCAAAATTGAAAATTTTGAGTAAGCAAAACTCTGAAAAAATGGCAATTTTGGTCACTGTGAGGGTTTAAAAAGTGGTTATTCAACATGAGGCCCGATCCAAATGACATTTTGAATCATTTTTGGTAGAGTCCAAAAAATCCATTTTCTGATGAAAAACGATGACCCCGGACCAGTCGAACGTTGAAAAAATGGTCAATATTGATGAAATTTTAACATTTAATCTTTTGAATTTAAATTACGGTTGGATGTGAATTATTACTTTTTCAACTAAAATAAGTGTGTTTAAAGTCATTTCTGTGCCTGAAATTGGTCAAAATTGAAGATTTTGAGTAAGCAAAACTCTGTAAAAATGGCAATTTTGGTCACTGTGAGGGTTTAAAAAGTGGATATTCAACATGAGGCCCAATCCAAATGACATTTTGAATCATTTTTGGTAGAGTCCAAAAAATCAATTTTCTGATGAAAAACGATGACCCCGGACCAGTCGAACGTTGAAAAAATGGTCAATATTGATGAAATTTTAACATTTAATCTTTTGAGTTTAAATGAAGGTTGGATGTGAGTTATTACTTTTTCAACTAAAATAAGTGTGTTTAAAGTCATTTCTGTGCCTGAAATTGGTAAAAATTGAAGATTTTGAGTAAGCAAAACTCTGTAAAAATGGCAATTTTGGTCACTGTGAGGGTTTAAAAAGTGGTTATTCAACATGAGGCCCGATCCAAATGACATTTTGAATCATTTTTGGTAGAGTTTAAAAAATCATTTTCTGATGGAAAACGATGACCCGGACCAGTCGAACGTTGAAAAAATGGTCAATATCGATGAAATTTTAACATTTAATCTTTTGACTTTAAATGACGGTTGGATGTGAATTATTACTTTTTCAACGAAAATAAGTGTGTTTAAAGTCATTTCTGTGCCTGAAATTGGTCAAAATTGAAAATTTTGAGTAAGCAAAACTCTGAAAAAATGGCAATTTTGGTCACTGTGAGGGTTTAACAAGTGGTTATTCAACATGAGGCCCGATCCAAATGACATTTTGAATCATTTTTGGTAGAGTCCAAAAAATCCATTTTCTGATGAAAAACGATGACCCCGGACCAGTCGAACGTTGAAAAAATGGTCAATATTGATGAAATTTTAACATTTAATCTTTTGACTTTAAATTACGGTTGGATGTGAATTATTACTTTTTCAACTAAAATAAGTGTGTTTAAAGTCATTTCTGTGCCTGAAATTGGTCAAAATTGAAGATTTTGAGTAAGCAAAACTCTGTAAAAATGGCAATTTTGGTCACTGTGAGGGTTTAAAAAGTGGATATTCAACATGAGGCCCAATCCAAATGACATTTTGAATCATTTTTGGTAGAATCCAAAAAATCAATTTTCTGATGAAAAACGATGACCCCGGACCAGTCGAATGTTGAAAAAATGGTCAATATTGATGAAATTTTAACATTTAATCTTTTGACTTAAATGACCGTTGGATGTGAATTATTACCTTTTCAACTAAAATAAGTGTGTTGAAAGTCATTTCTGTGCCTGAAATTGGTCAAAATTGAAGATTTTGAGTAAGCAAAACTCTGTAAAAATGGCAATTTTGGTCACTGTGAGGGTTTAAAAAGTGGATATTCAACATGAGGCCCAATCCAAATAACATTTTGAATCATTTTTGGTAGAGTCCAAAAAATCAATTTTCTGATGTAAAACGATGACCCCGGACCAGTCGAACGTTGAAAAAATGGTCAATATTGATGAAATTTTAACATTTAATCTTTTGACTTAAAATGACGGTTGGATGTGAATTATTACTTTTTCAACTAAAATAAGTGTGTTTAAAGTCATTTCTGTGCCTGAAATTGGTCAAAATTGAAGATTTTGAGTAAGCAAAACTCTGCAAAAATGGCAATTTTGGTCACTGTGAGGGTTTAAAAAGTGGTTATTCAACATGAGGCCCGATCCAAATGACATTTTGAATCATTTTTGGTAGAGTCCAAAAAATCAATTTTCTGATGAAAAACGAGGACCCCGGACCAGTCGAACGTTGAAAAAATGGTCAATATTGATGAAATTTTAACATTTAATCTTTTGACTTTAAATGACGGTTGGATGTGAATTATTACTTTTTCAACGAAAATAAGTGTGTTTAAATCATTTCTGTGCCTGAAATTGGTCAAAATTGAAAATTTTGAGTAAGCAAAACTCTGAAAAAATGGCAATTTTGGTCACTGTGAGGGTTTAAAAAGAGGTTATTCAACATGAGGCCCGATCCAAATGACATTTTGAATCATTTTTGGTAGAGTCCAAAAAATCAATTTTCTGATGAAAAACGATGACCCCGGACCAGTCGAACGTTGAAAAAATGGTCAATATTGATGAAATTTTAACATTTAATCTTTTGACTTTAAATTACGGTTGGATGTGAATTATTACTTTTTCAACTAAAATAAGTGTGTTTAAAGTCATTTCTGTGCCTGAAATTGGTCAAAACTGAAGATTTTGAGTAAGCAAAACTCTGAAAAAATGGCAATTTTGGTCACTGTGAGGGTTTAAAAAGTGGTTATTCAACATGAGGCCCGATCCAAATGACATTTTGAATCATTTTTGGTAGAGTCCAAAAAATCCATTTTCTGATGAAAAACGATGACCCCGGACCAGTCGAACGTTGAAAAAATGGTCAATATTGATGAAATTTTAACATTTAATCTTTTGACTTTAAATTACGGTTGGATGTGAATTATTACTTTTTCAACTAAAATAAGTGTGTTTAAAGTCATTTCTGTGCCTGAAATTGGTCAAAATTAAAGATTTTGAGTAAGCAAAACTCTGTAAAAATGGCAAATTTGGTCAATGTGAGGGTTTAAAAAGTGGTTATTCAATATGAGACCCGATCCAAAAGACATTTTGAATCATTTTTGACAGAGTCCAAAAAATCAATTTTCTGATGAAAAACGATGACCCCGGACCAGTCGAACGTTGAAAAAATGGTCAATATTGATGAAATTTTAACATTTAATCTTTTGACTTTAAATGACGGTTGGATGTGAATTATTACTTTTTCAACTAAAATAAGTGTGTTTAAAGTCATTTCTGTGCCTGAAATTGGTCAAAATTGAAGATTTTGAGTAAGCAAAACTCTGTAAAAATGGCAATTTTGGTCACTGTGAGGGTGTAAAAAGTGGTTATTCAACATGAGGCCCGATCCAAATGACATTTTGAATCATTTTTGATAGAGTCCAAAAAATCAATTTTCTGATAAAAAACGATGACCCCGGACCAGTCGAACGTTGAAAAAATTGTCAACATTGATGAAATTTTAACATTTAATCTTTTGACTTTAAATGAAGGTTGGATGTGAGTTATTACTTTTTCAACTAAAATAAGTGTGTTTAAAGTAATTTCTGTGCCTGAAATTGGTCAAAATTGAAGATTTTGAGTAAGCAAAACTCTGTAAAAATGGCAATTTTGGTCACTGTGAGGGTTTAAAAAGTGGTTATTCAACATGAGGCCCGATCCAAATGACATTTTGAATCATTTTTGGTAGAATCCAAAAAATCAATTTTCTGATGAAAAACTATGACCCCGGACCAGTCGAATGTTGAAAAAATGGTCAATATTGATGACATTTTAACATTTAATCTTTTGACTTTAAATGACGGTTGGATGTGAATTATTACTTTTTCAACTAAAATAAGTGTGTTTAAAGTCATTTCTGTGCCTAAAATTGGTCAAAATTGAAGATTTTGAGTATGCAAAACTCTGTAAAAATGGCAATTTTGGTCACTGTGAGGGTGTAAAAAGTGGTTATTCAACATGAGGCCCGATCCAAATGACATTTTGAATCATTTTTGGTAGAGTTTAAAAAATCAATTTTCTGATAAAAAACGATGACCCCGGACCAGTCGAACGTTGAAAAAATGGTCAATATTGATGAAATTTTAACATTTAATCTTTTGACTTAAAATGACGGTTGGATGTAAAATATTACTTTTTCAACTAAAATAAGTGTGTTTAAAGTCATTTCTGTGCCTGAAATTGGTCAAAATTGACGATTTTGAGTAAGCAAAACTCTGTAAAAATGGCAATTTTGGTCACTGTGAGGGTTTAAAAAGTGGTTATTCAACATGAGGCCCGATCCAAATGACATTTTGAATCATTTTTGGTAGAGTCCAAAAAATCATTTTCTGATGGAAAACGATGACCCGGACCAGTCGAACGTTGAAAAAATGGTCAATATTGATGAAATTTTAACATTTAATCTTTTGACTTTAAATGACGGTTGGATGTCAATTATTACTTTTTCAACGAAAATAAGTGTGTTTAAAGTCATTTCTGTGCCTGAAATTGGTCAAAATTGAAGATTTTGAGTAAGCAAAACTCTGTAAAAATGGCAATTTTGGTCACTGTGAGGGTGTAAAAAGTGGTTATTCAACATGAGGCCCGATCCAAATGACATTTTGAATCATTTTTGATAGAGTCCAAAAAATCAATTTTCTGATAAAAAACGATGACCCCGGACCAGTCGAACGTTGAAAAAATTGTCAACATTGATGAAATTTTAACATTTAATCTTTTGACTTTAAATGAAGGTTGGATGTGAGTTATTACTTTTTCAACTAAAATAAGTGTGTTTAAAGTAATTTCTGTGCCTGAAATTGGTCAAAATTGAAGATTTTGAGTAAGCAAAACTCTGTAAAAATGGCAATTTTGGTCACTGTGAGGGTTTAAAAAGTGGTTATTCAACATGAGGCCCGATCCAAATGACATTTTGAATCATTTTTGGTAGAATCCAAAAAATCAATTTTCTGATGAAAAACGATGACCCCGGACCAGTCGATTGTTGAAAAAATGGTCAATATTGATGACATTTTAACATTTAATCTTTTGACTTTAAATGACGGTTGGATGTGAATTATTACTTTTTCAACGAAAATAAGTGTGTTTAAAGTCATTTCTGTGCCTGAAATTGGTCAAAATTAAAGATTTTGAGTAAGCAAAACTCTGTAAAAATGGCAATTTTGGTCACTGTGAGAGTTTAAAAAGTGGATATTCAACATGAGGCCCAATCCAAATGACATTTTGAATCATTTTTGGTAGAGTCCAAAAAATAAATTTTCTGATGAAAAACGATGACCCCGGACCAGTCGAACGTTGAAAAAATGGTCAATATTGATGAAATTTTAACATTTAATCTTTTGACTTTAAATGACGGTTGGATGTGAATTATTACTTTTTCAACTAAAATAAGTGTGTTTAAAGTCATTTCTGTGCCTGAAATTGGTCAAAATTGACGATTTTGAGTAAGCAAAACTCTGTAAAAATGGCAATTTTGGTCACTGTGAGGGTTTAAAAAGTGGTTATTCAACATGAGGCCCGATCCAAATGACATTTTGAATCATTTTTGGTAGAGTTTAAAAAATCATTTTCTGATGGAAAAGGATGACCCGGACCAGTCGAACGTTGAAAAAATGGTCAATATTGATGAAATTTTAACATTTAATCTTTTGACTTTAAATGACGGTTGGATGTGAATTATTACTTTTTCAACGAAAATAAGTGTGTTTAAAGTCATTTCTGTGCCTGAAATTGGTCAAAATTGAAAATTTTGAGTAAGCAAACTCTGAAAAAATGGCAATTTTGGTCACTGTGAGGGTTTAAAAAGTGGTTATTCAACATGAGGCCCGATCCAAATGACATTTTGAATCATTTTTGGTAGAGTCCAAAAAATCAATTTTCTGATGAAAAATGATGACCCCGGACCAGTCAAACGTTGAAAAAATGGTCAATATTGATGAAATTTTAACATTTAATCTTTTGACTTTAAATGACGGTTGGATGTGAATTATTACTTTTTCAACGAAAATAAGTGTGTTTAAAGTCATTTCTGTGCCTGAAATTGGTCAAAATTGAAAATTTTGAGTAAGCAAAACTCTGAAAAAATGGCAATTTTGGTCACTGTGAGGGTTTAAAAAGTGGTTATTCAACATGAGGCCCGATCCAAATGACATTTTGAAGTATTTTTGGTAGAGTCCAAAAAATCCATTTTCTGATGAAAAACGATGACCCCGGACCAGTCGAACGTTGAAAAAATGGTCAATATTGATGAAATTTTAACATTTAATCTTTTGAATTTAAATTACGGTTGGATGTGAATTATTACTTTTTCAACTAAAATAAGTGTGTTTAAAGTCATTTCTGTGCCTGAAATTGGTCAAAATTGAAGATTTTGAGTAAGCAAAACTCTGTAAAAATGGCAATTTTGGTCACTGTGAGGGTTTAAAAAGTGGATATTCAACATGAGGCCCAATCCAAATGACATTTTGAATCATTTTTGGTAGAGTCCAAAAAATCAATTTTCTGATGAAAAACGATGACCCCGGACCAGTCGAACGTTGAAAAAATGGTCAATATTGATGAAATTTTAACATTTAATCTTTTGAGTTTAAATGAAGGTTGGATGTGAGTTATTACTTTTTCAACTAAAATAAGTGTGTTTAAAGTCATTTCTGTGCCTGAAATTGGTAAAAATTGAAGATTTTGAGTAAGCAAAACTCTGTAAAAATGGCAATTTTGGTCACTGTGAGGGTTTAAAAAGTGGTTATTCAACATGAGGCCCGATCCAAATGACATTTTGAATCATTTTTGGTAGAGTTTAAAAAATCATTTTCTGATGGAAAACGATGACCCGGACCAGTCGAACGTTGAAAAAATGGTCAATATCGATGAAATTTTAACATTTAATCTTTTGACTTTAAATGACGGTTGGATGTGAATTATTACTTTTTCAACGAAAATAAGTGTGTTTAAAGTCATTTCTGTGCCTGAAATTGGTCAAAATTGAAAATTTTGAGTAAGCAAAACTCTGAAAAAATGGCAATTTTGGTCACTGTGAGGGTTTAACAAGTGGTTATTCAACATGAGGCCCGATCCAAATGACATTTTGAATCATTTTTGGTAGAGTCCAAAAAATCCATTTTCTGATGAAAAACGATGACCCCGGACCAGTCGAACGTTGAAAAAATGGTCAATATTGATGAAATTTTAACATTTAATCTTTTGACTTTAAATTACGGTTGGATGTGAATTATTACTTTTTCAACTAAAATAAGTGTGTTTAAAGTCATTTCTGTGCCTGAAATTGGTCAAAATTGAAGATTTTGAGTAAGCAAAACTCTGTAAAAATGGCAATTTTGGTCACTGTGAGGGTTTAAAAAGTGGATATTCAACATGAGGCCCAATCCAAATGACATTTTGAATCATTTTTGGTAGAATCCAAAAAATCAATTTTCTGATGAAAAACGATGACCCCGGACCAGTCGAATGTTGAAAAAATGGTCAATATTGATGAAATTTTAACATTTAATCTTTTGACTTAAATGACCGTTGGATGTGAATTATTACCTTTTCAACTAAAATAAGTGTGTTGAAAGTCATTTCTGTGCCTGAAATTGGTCAAAATTGAAGATTTTGAGTAAGCAAAACTCTGTAAAAATGGCAATTTTGGTCACTGTGAGGGTTTAAAAAGTGGATATTCAACATGAGGCCCAATCCAAATAACATTTTGAATCATTTTTGGTAGAGTCCAAAAAATCAATTTTCTGATGTAAAACGATGACCCCGGACCAGTCGAACGTTGAAAAAATGGTCAATATTGATGAAATTTTAACATTTAATCTTTTGACTTAAAATGACGGTTGGATGTGAATTATTACTTTTTCAACTAAAATAAGTGTGTTTAAAGTCATTTCTGTGCCTGAAATTGGTCAAAATTGAAGATTTTGAGTAAGCAAAACTCTGCAAAAATGGCAATTTTGGTCACTGTGAGGGTTTAAAAAGTGGTTATTCAACATGAGGCCCGATCCAAATGACATTTTGAATCATTTTTGGTAGAGTCCAAAAAATCAATTTTCTGATGAAAAACGAGGACCCCGGACCAGTCGAACGTTGAAAAAATGGTCAATATTGATGAAATTTTAACATTTAATCTTTTGACTTTAAATGACGGTTGGATGTGAATTATTACTTTTTCAACGAAAATAAGTGTGTTTAAATCATTTCTGTGCCTGAAATTGGTCAAAATTGAAAATTTTGAGTAAGCAAAACTCTGAAAAAATGGCAATTTTGGTCACTGTGAGGGTTTAAAAAGAGGTTATTCAACATGAGGCCCGATCCAAATGACATTTTGAATCATTTTTGGTAGAGTCCAAAAAATCAATTTTCTGATGAAAAACGATGACCCCGGACCAGTCGAACGTTGAAAAAATGGTCAATATTGATGAAATTTTAACATTTAATCTTTTGACTTTAAATTACGGTTGGATGTGAATTATTACTTTTTCAACTAAAATAAGTGTGTTTAAAGTCATTTCTGTGCCTGAAATTGGTCAAAACTGAAGATTTTGAGTAAGCAAAACTCTGAAAAAATGGCAATTTTGGTCACTGTGAGGGTTTAAAAAGTGGTTATTCAACATGAGGCCCGATCCAAATGACATTTTGAATCATTTTTGGTAGAGTCCAAAAAATCCATTTTCTGATGAAAAACGATGACCCCGGACCAGTCGAACGTTGAAAAAATGGTCAATATTGATGAAATTTTAACATTTAATCTTTTGACTTTAAATTACGGTTGGATGTGAATTATTACTTTTTCAACTAAAATAAGTGTGTTTAAAGTCATTTCTGTGCCTGAAATTGGTCAAAATTAAAGATTTTGAGTAAGCAAAACTCTGTAAAAATGGCAAATTTGGTCAATGTGAGGGTTTAAAAAGTGGTTATTCAATATGAGACCCGATCCAAAAGACATTTTGAATCATTTTTGACAGAGTCCAAAAAATCAATTTTCTGATGAAAAACGATGACCCCGGACCAGTCGAACGTTGAAAAAATGGTCAATATTGATGAAATTTTAACATTTAATCTTTTGACTTTAAATGACGGTTGGATGTGAATTATTACTTTTTCAACTAAAATAAGTGTGTTTAAAGTCATTTCTGTGCCTGAAATTGGTCAAAATTGAAGATTTTGAGTAAGCAAAACTCTGTAAAAATGGCAATTTTGGTCACTGTGAGGGTGTAAAAAGTGGTTATTCAACATGAGGCCCGATCCAAATGACATTTTGAATCATTTTTGATAGAGTCCAAAAAATCAATTTTCTGATAAAAAACGATGACCCCGGACCAGTCGAACGTTGAAAAAATTGTCAACATTGATGAAATTTTAACATTTAATCTTTTGACTTTAAATGAAGGTTGGATGTGAGTTATTACTTTTTCAACTAAAATAAGTGTGTTTAAAGTAATTTCTGTGCCTGAAATTGGTCAAAATTGAAGATTTTGAGTAAGCAAAACTCTGTAAAAATGGCAATTTTGGTCACTGTGAGGGTTTAAAAAGTGGTTATTCAACATGAGGCCCGATCCAAATGACATTTTGAATCATTTTTGGTAGAATCCAAAAAATCAATTTTCTGATGAAAAACTATGACCCCGGACCAGTCGAATGTTGAAAAAATGGTCAATATTGATGACATTTTAACATTTAATCTTTTGACTTTAAATGACGGTTGGATGTGAATTATTACTTTTTCAACTAAAATAAGTGTGTTTAAAGTCATTTCTGTGCCTAAAATTGGTCAAAATTGAAGATTTTGAGTATGCAAAACTCTGTAAAAATGGCAATTTTGGTCACTGTGAGGGTGTAAAAAGTGGTTATTCAACATGAGGCCCGATCCAAATGACATTTTGAATCATTTTTGGTAGAGTTTAAAAAATCAATTTTCTGATAAAAAACGATGACCCCGGACCAGTCGAACGTTGAAAAAATGGTCAATATTGATGAAATTTTAACATTTAATCTTTTGACTTAAAATGACGGTTGGATGTAAAATATTACTTTTTCAACTAAAATAAGTGTGTTTAAAGTCATTTCTGTGCCTGAAATTGGTCAAAATTGACGATTTTGAGTAAGCAAAACTCTGTAAAAATGGCAATTTTGGTCACTGTGAGGGTTTAAAAAGTGGTTATTCAACATGAGGCCCGATCCAAATGACATTTTGAATCATTTTTGGTAGAGTCCAAAAAATCATTTTCTGATGGAAAACGATGACCCGGACCAGTCGAACGTTGAAAAAATGGTCAATATTGATGAAATTTTAACATTTAATCTTTTGACTTTAAATGACGGTTGGATGTCAATTATTACTTTTTCAACGAAAATAAGTGTGTTTAAAGTCATTTCTGTGCCTGAAATTGGTCAAAATTGAAGATTTTGAGTAAGCAAAACTCTGTAAAAATGGCAATTTTGGTCACTGTGAGGGTGTAAAAAGTGGTTATTCAACATGAGGCCCGATCCAAATGACATTTTGAATCATTTTTGATAGAGTCCAAAAAATCAATTTTCTGATAAAAAACGATGACCCCGGACCAGTCGAACGTTGAAAAAATTGTCAACATTGATGAAATTTTAACATTTAATCTTTTGACTTTAAATGAAGGTTGGATGTGAGTTATTACTTTTTCAACTAAAATAAGTGTGTTTAAAGTAATTTCTGTGCCTGAAATTGGTCAAAATTGAAGATTTTGAGTAAGCAAAACTCTGTAAAAATGGCAATTTTGGTCACTGTGAGGGTTTAAAAAGTGGTTATTCAACATGAGGCCCGATCCAAATGACATTTTGAATCATTTTTGGTAGAATCCAAAAAATCAATTTTCTGATGAAAAACGATGACCCCGGACCAGTCGAATGTTGAAAAAATGGTCAATATTGATGAAATTTTAACATTTAATCTTTTGACTTAAATGACCGTTGGATGTGAATTATTACCTTTTCAACTAAAATAAGTGTGTTGAAAGTCATTTCTGTGCCTGAAATTGGTCAAAATTGAAGATTTTGAGTAAGCAAAACTCTGTAAAAATGGCAATTTTGGTCACTGTGAGGGTTTAAAAAGTGGATATTCAACATGAGGCCCAATCCAAATAACATTTTGAATCATTTTTGGTAGAGTCCAAAAAATCAATTTTCTGATGTAAAACGATGACCCCGGACCAGTCGAACGTTGAAAAAATGGTCAATATTGATGAAATTTTAACATTTAATCTTTTGACTTAAAATGACGGTTGGATGTGAATTATTACTTTTTCAACTAAAATAAGTGTGTTTAAAGTCATTTCTGTGCCTGAAATTGGTCAAAATTGAAGATTTTGAGTAAGCAAAACTCTGCAAAAATGGCAATTTTGGTCACTGTGAGGGTTTAAAAAGTGGTTATTCAACATGAGGCCCGATCCAAATGACATTTTGAATCATTTTTGGTAGAGTCCAAAAAATCAATTTTCTGATGAAAAACGAGGACCCCGGACCAGTCGAACGTTGAAAAAATGGTCAATATTGATGAAATTTTAACATTTAATCTTTTGACTTTAAATGACGGTTGGATGTGAATTATTACTTTTTCAACGAAAATAAGTGTGTTTAAATCATTTCTGTGCCTGAAATTGGTCAAAATTGAAAATTTTGAGTAAGCAAAACTCTGAAAAAATGGCAATTTTGGTCACTGTGAGGGTTTAAAAAGAGGTTATTCAACATGAGGCCCGATCCAAATGACATTTTGAATCATTTTTGGTAGAGTCCAAAAAATCAATTTTCTGATGAAAAACGATGACCCCGGACCAGTCGAACGTTGAAAAAATGGTCAATATTGATGAAATTTTAACATTTAATCTTTTGACTTTAAATTACGGTTGGATGTGAATTATTACTTTTTCAACTAAAATAAGTGTGTTTAAAGTCATTTCTGTGCCTGAAATTGGTCAAAACTGAAGATTTTGAGTAAGCAAAACTCTGAAAAAATGGCAATTTTGGTCACTGTGAGGGTTTAAAAAGTGGTTATTCAACATGAGGCCCGATCCAAATGACATTTTGAATCATTTTTGGTAGAGTCCAAAAAATCCATTTTCTGATGAAAAACGATGACCCCGGACCAGTCGAACGTTGAAAAAATGGTCAATATTGATGAAATTTTAACATTTAATCTTTTGACTTTAAATTACGGTTGGATGTGAATTATTACTTTTTCAACTAAAATAAGTGTGTTTAAAGTCATTTCTGTGCCTGAAATTGGTCAAAATTAAAGATTTTGAGTAAGCAAAACTCTGTAAAAATGGCAAATTTGGTCAATGTGAGGGTTTAAAAAGTGGTTATTCAATATGAGACCCGATCCAAAAGACATTTTGAATCATTTTTGACAGAGTCCAAAAAATCAATTTTCTGATGAAAAACGATGACCCCGGACCAGTCGAACGTTGAAAAAATGGTCAATATTGATGAAATTTTAACATTTAATCTTTTGACTTTAAATGACGGTTGGATGTGAATTATTACTTTTTCAACTAAAATAAGTGTGTTTAAAGTCATTTCTGTGCCTGAAATTGGTCAAAATTGAAGATTTTGAGTAAGCAAAACTCTGTAAAAATGGCAATTTTGGTCACTGTGAGGGTGTAAAAAGTGGTTATTCAACATGAGGCCCGATCCAAATGACATTTTGAATCATTTTTGATAGAGTCCAAAAAATCAATTTTCTGATAAAAAACGATGACCCCGGACCAGTCGAACGTTGAAAAAATTGTCAACATTGATGAAATTTTAACATTTAATCTTTTGACTTTAAATGAAGGTTGGATGTGAGTTATTACTTTTTCAACTAAAATAAGTGTGTTTAAAGTAATTTCTGTGCCTGAAATTGGTCAAAATTGAAGATTTTGAGTAAGCAAAACTCTGTAAAAATGGCAATTTTGGTCACTGTGAGGGTTTAAAAAGTGGTTATTCAACATGAGGCCCGATCCAAATGACATTTTGAATCATTTTTGGTAGAATCCAAAAAATCAATTTTCTGATGAAAAACTATGACCCCGGACCAGTCGAATGTTGAAAAAATGGTCAATATTGATGACATTTTAACATTTAATCTTTTGACTTTAAATGACGGTTGGATGTGAATTATTACTTTTTCAACTAAAATAAGTGTGTTTAAAGTCATTTCTGTGCCTAAAATTGGTCAAAATTGAAGATTTTGAGTATGCAAAACTCTGTAAAAATGGCAATTTTGGTCACTGTGAGGGTGTAAAAAGTGGTTATTCAACATGAGGCCCGATCCAAATGACATTTTGAATCATTTTTGGTAGAGTTTAAAAAATCAATTTTCTGATAAAAAACGATGACCCCGGACCAGTCGAACGTTGAAAAAATGGTCAATATTGATGAAATTTTAACATTTAATCTTTTGACTTAAAATGACGGTTGGATGTAAAATATTACTTTTTCAACTAAAATAAGTGTGTTTAAAGTCATTTCTGTGCCTGAAATTGGTCAAAATTGACGATTTTGAGTAAGCAAAACTCTGTAAAAATGGCAATTTTGGTCACTGTGAGGGTTTAAAAAGTGGTTATTCAACATGAGGCCCGATCCAAATGACATTTTGAATCATTTTTGGTAGAGTCCAAAAAATCATTTTCTGATGGAAAACGATGACCCGGACCAGTCGAACGTTGAAAAAATGGTCAATATTGATGAAATTTTAACATTTAATCTTTTGACTTTAAATGACGGTTGGATGTCAATTATTACTTTTTCAACGAAAATAAGTGTGTTTAAAGTCATTTCTGTGCCTGAAATTGGTCAAAATTGAAGATTTTGAGTAAGCAAAACTCTGTAAAAATGGCAATTTTGGTCACTGTGAGGGTGTAAAAAGTGGTTATTCAACATGAGGCCCGATCCAAATGACATTTTGAATCATTTTTGATAGAGTCCAAAAAATCAATTTTCTGATAAAAAACGATGACCCCGGACCAGTCGAACGTTGAAAAAATTGTCAACATTGATGAAATTTTAACATTTAATCTTTTGACTTTAAATGAAGGTTGGATGTGAGTTATTACTTTTTCAACTAAAATAAGTGTGTTTAAAGTAATTTCTGTGCCTGAAATTGGTCAAAATTGAAGATTTTGAGTAAGCAAAACTCTGTAAAAATGGCAATTTTGGTCACTGTGAGGGTTTAAAAAGTGGTTATTCAACATGAGGCCCGATCCAAATGACATTTTGAATCATTTTTGGTAGAATCCAAAAAATCAATTTTCTGATGAAAAACGATGACCCCGGACCAGTCGAATGTTGAAAAAATGGTCAATATTGATGACATTTTAACATTTAATCTTTTGACTTTAAATGACGGTTGGATGTGAATTATTACTTTTTCAACGAAAATAAGTGTGTTTAAAGTCATTTCTGTGCCTGAAATTGGTCAAAATTAAAGATTTTGAGTAAGCAAAACTCTGTAAAAATGGCAATTTTGGTCACTGTGAGAGTTTAAAAAGTGGATATTCAACATGAGGCCCAATCCAAATGACATTTTGAATCATTTTTGGTAGAGTCCAAAAAATAAATTTTCTGATGAAAAACGATGACCCCGGACCAGTCGAACGTTGAAAAAATGGTCAATATTGATGAAATTTTAACATTTAATCTTTTGACTTTAAATGACGGTTGGATGTGAATTATTACTTTTTCAACTAAAATAAGTGTGTTTAAAGTCATTTCTGTGCCTGAAATTGGTCAAAATTGACGATTTTGAGTAAGCAAAACTCTGTAAAAATGGCAATTTTGGTCACTGTGAGGGTTTAAAAAGTGGTTATTCAACATGAGGCCCGATCCAAATGACATTTTGAATCATTTTTGGTAGAGTTTAAAAAATCATTTTCTGATGGAAAAGGATGACCCGGACCAGTCGAACGTTGAAAAAATGGTCAATATTGATGAAATTTTAACATTTAATCTTTTGACTTTAAATGACGGTTGGATGTGAATTATTACTTTTTCAACGAAAATAAGTGTGTTTAAAGTCATTTCTGTGCCTGAAATTGGTCAAAATTGAAAATTTTGAGTAAGCAAACTCTGAAAAAATGGCAATTTTGGTCACTGTGAGGGTTTAAAAAGTGGTTATTCAACATGAGGCCCGATCCAAATGACATTTTGAATCATTTTTGGTAGAGTCCAAAAAATCAATTTTCTGATGAAAAATGATGACCCCGGACCAGTCAAACGTTGAAAAAATGGTCAATATTGATGAAATTTTAACATTTAATCTTTTGACTTTAAATTACGGTTGGATGTGAATTATTACTTTTTCAACTAAAATAAGTGTGTTTAAAGTCATTTCTGTGCCTGAAATTGGTCAAAATTGAAGATTTTGAGTAAGCAAAACTCTGTAAAAATGGCAATTTTGGTCACTGTGAGGGTTTAAAAAGTGGATATTCAACATGAGGCCCAATCCAAATGACATTTTGAATCATTTTTGGTAGAATCCAAAAAATCAATTTTCTGATGAAAAACGATGACCCCGGACCAGTCGAATGTTGAAAAAATGGTCAATATTGATGAAATTTTAACATTTAATCTTTTGACTTAAATGACGGTTGGATGTGAATTATTACCTTTTCAACTAAAATAAGTGTGTTGAAAGTCATTTCTGTGCCTGAAATTGGTCAAAATTGAAGATTTTGAGTAAGCAAAACTCTGTAAAAATGGCAATTTTGGTCACTGTGAGGGTTTAAAAAGTGGATATTCAACATGAGGCCCAATCCAAATAACATTTTGAATCATTTTTGGTAGAGTCCAAAAAATCAATTTTCTGATGTAAAACGATGACCCCGGACCAGTCGAACGTTGAAAAAATGGTCAATATTGATGAAATTTTAACATTTAATCTTTTGACTTTAAATGAAGGTTGGATGTGAGTTATTACTTTTTCAACTAAAATAAGTGTGTTTAAAGTCATTTCTGTGCCTGAAATTGGTCAAAATTGAAGATTTTGAGTAAGCAAAACTCTGTAAAAATGGCAATTTTGGTCACTGTGAGGGTTTAAAAAGTGGTTATTCAACATGAGGCCCGATCCAAATGACATTTTGAATCATTTTTGGTAGAGTCCAAAAAATCAATTTCTGATGGAAAACGATGACCCCGGACCAGTCGAACGTTGAAAAAATGGTCAATATTGATGAAATTTTAACATTTAATCTTTTGACTTTAAATGACGGTTGGATGTGAATTATTACTTTTTCAACGAAAATAAGTGTGTTTAAATCATTTCTGTGCCTGAAATTGGTCAAAATTGAAAATTTTGAGTAAGCAAAACTCTGAAAAAATGGCAATTTTGGTCACTGTGAGGGTTTAAAAAGAGGTTATTCAACATGAGGCCCGATCCAAATGACATTTTGAATCATTTTTGGTAGAGTCCAAAAAATCAATTTTCTGATGAAAAACGATGACCCCGGACCAGTCGAACGTTGAAAAAATGGTCAATATTGATGAAATTTTAACATTTAATCTTTTGACTTTAAATTACGGTTGGATGTGAATTATTACTTTTTCAACTAAAATAAGTGTGTTTAAAGTCATTTCTGTGCCTGAAATTGGTCAAAACTGAAGATTTTGAGTAAGCAAAACTCTGTAAAAATGGCAATTTTGGTCACTGTGAGGGTGTAAAAAGTGGTTATTCAACATGAGGCCCGATCCAAATGACATTTTGAATCATTTTTGGTAGAGTTTAAAAAATCAATTTTCTGATAAAAAACGATGACCCCGGACCAGTCGAACGTTGAAAAAATGGTCAATATTGATGAAATTTTAACATTTAATCTTTTGACTTTAAATGACGGTTGGATGTGAATTATTACTTTTTCAACGAAAATGAGTGTGTTTAAAGTCATTTCTGTGCCTGAAATTGGTCAAAATTGAAAATTTTGAGTAAGCAAAACTCTGAAAAAATGGCAATTTTGGTCACTGTGAGGGTTTAAAAAGTGGTTATTCAACATGAGGCCCGATCCAAATGACATTTTGAATCATTTTTGGTAGAGTCCAAAAAATCCATTTTCTGATGAAAAACGATGACCCCGGACCAGTCGAACGTTGAAAAAATGGTCAATATTGATGAAATTTTAACATTTAATCTTTTGACTTTAAATTACGGTTGGATGTGAATTATTACTTTTTCAACTAAAATAAGTGTGTTTAAAGTCATTTCTGTGCCTGAAATTGGTCAAAATTGAAGATTTTGAGTAAGCAAAACTCTGTAAAAATGGCAAATTTGGTCAATGTGAGGGTTTAAAAAGTGGTTATTCAATATGAGACCCGATCCAAAAGACATTTTGAATCATTTTTGACAGAGTCCAAAAAATCAATTTTCTGATGAAAAACGATGACCCCGGACCAGTCGAACGTTGAAAAAATGGTCAATATTGATGAAATTTTAACATTTAATCTTTTGACTTTAAATGACGGTTGGATGTGAATTATTACTTTTTCAACTAAAATAAGTGTGTTTAAAGTCATTTCTGTGCCTGAAATTGGTCAAAATTGAAGATTTTGAGTAAGCAAAACTCTGTAAAAATGGCAATTTTGGTCACTGTGAGGGTGTAAAAAGTGGTTATTCAACATGAGGCCCGATCCAAATGACATTTTGAATCATTTTTGATAGAGTCCAAAAAATCAATTTTCTGATAAAAAATGATGACCCCGGACCAGTCGAACGTTGAAAAAATTGTCAACATTGATGAAATTTTAACATTTAATCTTTTGACTTTAAATGAAGGTTGGATGTGAGTTATTACTTTTTCAACTAAAATAAGTGTGTTTAAAGTAATTTCTGTGCCTGAAATTGGTCAAAATTGAAGATTTTGAGTAAGCAAAACGCTGTAAAAATGGCAATTTTGGTCACTGTGAGGGTTTAAAAAGTGGTTATTCAACATGAGGCCCGATCCAAATGACATTTTGAATCATTTTTGGTAGAGTTTAAAAAATCAATTTTCTGATAAAAAACGATGACCCCGGACCAGTCGAACGTTGAAAAAATGGTCAATATTGATGAAATTTTAACATTTAATCTTTTGACTTAAAATGACGGTTGGATGTCAATTATTACTTTTTCAACGAAAATAAGTGTGTTTAAAGTCATTTCTGTGCCTGAAATTGGTCAAAATTGAAGATTTTGAGTAAGCAAAACTCTGTAAAAATGGCAATTTTGGTCACTGTGAGGGTTTAAAAAGTGGATATTCAACATGAGGCCCAATCCAAATGACATTTTGAATCATTTTTGGTAGAGTCCAAAAAATCAATTTTCTGATGAAAAACGATGACCCCGGACCAGTCGAACGTTGAAAAAATGGTCAATATTGATGAAATTTTAACATTTAATCTTTTGACTTTAAATGACGGTTGGATGTGAATTATTACTTTTTCAACTAAAATAAGTGTGTTTAAAGTCATTTCTGTGCCTGAAATTGGTCAAAATTGACGATTTTGAGTAAGCAAAACTCTGTAAAAATGGCAATTTTGGTCACTGTGAGGGTTTAAAAAGTGGTTATTCAACATGAGGCCGATCCAAATGACATTTTGAATCATTTTTGGTAGAGTTTAAAAAATCATTTTCTGATGGAAAACGATGACCCGGACCAGTCGAACGTTGAAAAAATGGTCAATATTGATGAAATTTTAACATTTAATCTTTTGACTTTAAATGACGGTTGGATGTGAATTATTACTTTTTCAACGAAAATAAGTGTGTTTAAAGTCATTTCTGTGCCTGAAATTGGTCAAAATTGAAGATTTTGAGTAAGCAAAAGTCTTTAAAAATGGCAAATTTGGTCAATGTGAGGGTTTAAAAAGTGGTTATTCAATATGAGACCCGATCCAAAAGACATTTTGAATCATTTTTGACAGAGTCCAAAAAATCAATTTTCTGATGAAAAATGATGACCCCAGACCAGTCGAACATTGAAAAAATGGTCAATATTGATGAAATTTTAACATTTAATCTTTTGACTTTAAATGACGGTTGGATGTGAATTATTACTTTTTCAACTAAAATAAGTGTGTTTAAAGTCATTTCTGTGCCTGAAATTGGTCAAAATTGAAGATTTTGAGAAAGCAAAACTGTAAAAATGCCAATTTTGGTCACTGTGAGGGTTTAAAAAGTGGTTATTCAACATGAGGCCCGATCCAAATGACATTTTGAATAATTTATGGTAGAGTCCAAAAAATCATTTTCTGATCGAAAACAATGACCCCGGACCAGTCGAACGTTGAAAAAATTGTCAATATTGATGAAATTTTAACATTTAATCTTTTGACTTTAAATTACGGTTGGATGTGAATTATTACTTTTTCAACTAAAATAAGTGTGTTTAAAGTCATTTCTGTGCCTGAAATTGGTCAAAATTGAAGATTTTGAGTAAGCAAAACTCTGTAAAAATGGCAATTTTGGTCACTGTGAGGGTTTAAAAAGTGGTTATTCAACATGAGGCCCGATCCAAATGACATTTTGAATCATTTTTGGTGGAGTCCAAAAAATCAATTTTCTGATGAAAAACGATGACCCCGGACCAGTCGAACGTTGAAAAAATGGTCAATATTGATGAAATTTTAACATTTAATCTTTTGACTTAAAATGACGGTTGAATGTGAATTATTACTTTTTCAACTAAAATAATTGTGTTTAAAGTCATTTCTGTGCCTGAAATTGGTCAAAATTGAAGATTTTGAGTAAGCAAAACTCTGTAAAAATGGCAATTTTGGTCACTGTGAGGGTTTAAAAAGTGGTTATTCAACATGAGGCCCGATCCAAATGACATTTTGAATCATTTTTGGTAGAGTCCAAAAAATCATTTTCTGATGGAAAACGATGACCCCGGACCAGTCGAACGTTGAAAAAATGGTCAATATTGATGAAATTTTAACATTTAATCTTTTGACTTTAAATTACGGTTGGATGTGAATTATTACTTTTTCAACTAAAATAAGTGTGTTTAAAGTCATTTCTGTGCCTGAAATTGGTCAAAACTGAAGATTTTGAGTAAGCAAAACTCTGTAAAAATGGCAATTTTGGTCACTGTGAGGGTGTAAAAAGTGGTTATTCAACATGAGGCCCGATCCAAATGACATTTTGAATCATTTTTGGTAGAGTTTAAAAAATCAATTTTCTGATAAAAAACGATGACCCCGGACCAGTCGAACGTTGAAAAAATGGTCAATATTGATGAAATTTTAACATTTAATCTTTTGACTTTAAATGACGGTTGGATGTGAATTATTACTTTTTCAACGAAAATAAGTGTGTTTAAAGTCATTTCTGTGCCTGAAATTGGTCAAAATTGAAAATTTTGAGTAAGCAAAACTCTGAAAAAATGGCAATTTTGGTCACTGTGAGGGTTTAAAAAGTGGTTATTCAACATGAGGCCCGATCCGAATGACATTTTGAATCATTTTTGGTAGAGTCCAAAAAATCCATTTTCTGATGAAAAACGATGACCCCGGACCAGTCGAACGTTGAAAAAATGGTCAATATTGATGAAATTTTAACATTTAATCTTTTGAATTTAAATTACGGTTGGATGTGAATTATTACTTTTTCAACTAAAATAAGTGTGTTTAAAGTCATTTCTGTGCCTGAAATTGGTCAAAATTGAAGATTTTGAGTAAGCAAAACTCTGTAAAAATGGCAATTTTGGTCACTGTGAGGGTTTAAAAAGTGGATATTCAACATGAGGCCCAATCCAAATGACATTTTGAATCATTTTTGGTAGAGTCCAAAAAATCAATTTTCTGATGAAAAACGATGACCCCGGACCAGTCGAACGTTGAAAAAATGGTCAATATTGATGAAATTTTAACATTTAATCTTTTGAGTTTAAATGAAGGTTGGATGTGAGTTATTACTTTTTCAACTAAAATAAGTGTGTTTAAAGTCATTTCTGTGCCTGAAATTGGTAAAAATTGAAGATTTTGAGTAAGCAAAACTCTGTAAAAATGGCAATTTTGGTCACTGTGAGGGTTTAAAAAGTGGTTATTCAACATGAGGCCCGATCCAAATGACATTTTGAATCATTTTTGGTAGAGTTTAAAAAATCATTTTCTGATGGAAAACGATGACCCGGACCAGTCGAACGTTGAAAAAATGGTCAATATTGATGAAATTTTAACATTTAATCTTTTGACTTTAAATGACGGTTGGATGTGAATTATTACTTTTTCAACGAAAATAAGTGTGTTTAAAGTCATTTCTGTGCCTGAAATTGGTCAAAATTGAAAATTTTGAGTAAGCAAAACTCTGAAAAAATGGCAATTTTGGTCACTGTGAGGGTTTAACAAGTGGTTATTCAACATGAGGCCCGATCCAAATGACATTTTGAATCATTTTTGGTAGAGTCCAAAAAATCCATTTTCTGATGAAAAACGATGACCCCGGACCAGTCGAACGTTGAAAAAATGGTCAATATTGATGAAATTTTAACATTTAATCTTTTGACTTTAAATTACGGTTGGATGTGAATTATTACTTTTTCAACTAAAATAAGTGTGTTTAAAGTCATTTCTGTGCCTGAAATTGGTCAAAATTGAAGATTTTGAGTAAGCAAAACTCTGTAAAAATGGCAATTTTGGTCACTGTGAGGGTTTAAAAAGTGGATATTCAACATGAGGCCCAATCCAAATGACATTTTGAATCATTTTTGGTAGAATCCAAAAAATCAATTTTCTGATGAAAAACGATGACCCCGGACCAGTCGAATGTTGAAAAAATGGTCAATATTGATGAAATTTTAACATTTAATCTTTTGACTTAAATGACGGTTGGATGTGAATTATTACCTTTTCAACTAAAATAAGTGTGTTGAAAGTCATTTCTGTGCCTGAAATTGGTCAAAATTGAAGATTTTGAGTAAGCAAAACTCTGTAAAAATGGCAATTTTGGTCACTGTGAGGGTTTAAAAAGTGGATATTCAACATGAGGCCCAATCCAAATAACATTTTGAATCATTTTTGGTAGAGTCCAAAAAATCAATTTTCTGATGTAAAACGATGACCCCGGACCAGTCGAACGTTGAAAAAATGGTCAATATTGATGAAATTTTAACATTTAATCTTTTGACTTTAAATGAAGGTTGGATGTGAGTTATTACTTTTTCAACTAAAATAAGTGTGTTTAAAGTCATTTCTGTGCCTGAAATTGGTCAAAATTGAAGATTTTGAGTAAGCAAAACTCTGTAAAAATGGCAATTTTGGTCACTGTGAGGGTTTAAAAAGTGGTTATTCAACATGAGGCCCGATCCAAATGACATTTTGAATCATTTTTGGTAGAGTCCAAAAAATCAATTTCTGATGGAAAACGATGACCCCGGACCAGTCGAACGTTGAAAAAATGGTCAATATTGATGAAATTTTAACATTTAATCTTTTGACTTTAAATGACGGTTGGATGTGAATTATTACTTTTTCAACGAAAATAAGTGTGTTTAAATCATTTCTGTGCCTGAAATTGGTCAAAATTGAAAATTTTGAGTAAGCAAAACTCTGAAAAAATGGCAATTTTGGTCACTGTGAGGGTTTAAAAAGAGGTTATTCAACATGAGGCCCGATCCAAATGACATTTTGAATCATTTTTGGTAGAGTCCAAAAAATCAATTTTCTGATGAAAAACGATGACCCCGGACCAGTCGAACGTTGAAAAAATGGTCAATATTGATGAAATTTTAACATTTAATCTTTTGACTTTAAATTACGGTTGGATGTGAATTATTACTTTTTCAACTAAAATAAGTGTGTTTAAAGTCATTTCTGTGCCTGAAATTGGTCAAAACTGAAGATTTTGAGTAAGCAAAACTCTGTAAAAATGGCAATTTTGGTCACTGTGAGGGTGTAAAAAGTGGTTATTCAACATGAGGCCCGATCCAAATGACATTTTGAATCATTTTTGGTAGAGTTTAAAAAATCAATTTTCTGATAAAAAACGATGACCCCGGACCAGTCGAACGTTGAAAAAATGGTCAATATTGATGAAATTTTAACATTTAATCTTTTGACTTTAAATGACGGTTGGATGTGAATTATTACTTTTTCAACGAAAATGAGTGTGTTTAAAGTCATTTCTGTGCCTGAAATTGGTCAAAATTGAAAATTTTGAGTAAGCAAAACTCTGAAAAAATGGCAATTTTGGTCACTGTGAGGGTTTAAAAAGTGGTTATTCAACATGAGGCCCGATCCAAATGACATTTTGAATCATTTTTGGTAGAGTCCAAAGAATCCATTTTCTGATGAAAAACGATGACCCCGGACCAGTCGAACGTTGAAAAAATGGTCAATATTGATGAAATTTTAACATTTAATCTTTTGACTTTAAATTACGGTTGGATGTGAATTATTACTTTTTCAACTAAAATAAGTGTGTTTAAAGTCATTTCTGTGCCTGAAATTGGTCAAAATTGAAGATTTTGAGTAAGCAAAACTCTGTAAAAATGGCAAATTTGGTCAATGTGAGGGTTTAAAAAGTGGTTATTCAATATGAGACCCGATCCAAAAGACATTTTGAATCATTTTTGACAGAGTCCAAAAAATCAATTTTCTGATGAAAAACGATGACCCCGGACCAGTCGAACGTTGAAAAAATGGTCAATATTGATGAAATTTTAACATTTAATCTTTTGACTTTAAATGACGGTTGGATGTGAATTATTACTTTTTCAACTAAAATAAGTGTGTTTAAAGTCATTTCTGTGCCTGAAATTGGTCAAAATTGAAGATTTTGAGTAAGCAAAACTCTGTAAAAATGGCAATTTTGGTCACTGTGAGGGTGTAAAAAGTGGTTATTCAACATGAGGCCCGATCCAAATGACATTTTGAATCATTTTTGATAGAGTCCAAAAAATCAATTTTCTGATAAAAAATGATGACCCCGGACCAGTCGAACGTTGAAAAAATTGTCAACATTGATGAAATTTTAACATTTAATCTTTTGACTTTAAATGAAGGTTGGATGTGAGTTATTACTTTTTCAACTAAAATAAGTGTGTTTAAAGTAATTTCTGTGCCTGAAATTGGTCAAAATTGAAGATTTTGAGTAAGCAAAACGCTGTAAAAATGGCAATTTTGGTCACTGTGAGGGTTTAAAAAGTGGTTATTCAACATGAGGCCCGATCCAAATGACATTTTGAATCATTTTTGGTAGAGTTTTAAAAATCAATTTTCTGATAAAAAACGATGACCCCGGACCAGTCGAACGTTGAAAAAATGGTCAATATTGATGAAATTTTAACATTTAATCTTTTGACTTAAAATGACGGTTGGATGTCAATTATTACTTTTTCAACGAAAATAAGTGTGTTTAAAGTCATTTCTGTGCCTGAAATTGGTCAAAATTGAAGATTTTGAGTAAGCAAAACTCTGTAAAAATGGCAATTTTGGTCACTGTGAGGGTTTAAAAAGTGGATATTCAACATGAGGCCCAATCCAAATGACATTTTGAATCATTTTTGGTAGAGTCCAAAAAATCAATTTTCTGATGAAAAACGATGACCCCGGACCAGTCGAACGTTGAAAAAATGGTCAATATTGATGAAATTTTAACATTTAATCTTTTGACTTTAAATGACGGTTGGATGTGAATTATTACTTTTTCAACTAAAATAAGTGTGTTTAAAGTCATTTCTGTGCCTGAAATTGGTCAAAATTGACGATTTTGAGTAAGCAAAACTCTGTAAAAATGGCAATTTTGGTCACTGTGAGGGTTTAAAAAGTGGTTATTCAACATGAGGCCGATCCAAATGACATTTTGAATCATTTTTGGTAGAGTTTAAAAAATCATTTTCTGATGGAAAACGATGACCCGGACCAGTCGAACGTTGAAAAAATGGTCAATATTGATGAAATTTTAACATTTAATCTTTTGACTTTAAATGACGGTTGGATGTGAATTATTACTTTTTCAACGAAAATAAGTGTGTTTAAAGTCATTTCTGTGCCTGAAATTGGTCAAAATTGAAGATTTTGAGTAAGCAAAAGTCTTTAAAAATGGCAAATTTGGTCAATGTGAGGGTTTAAAAAGTGGTTATTCAATATGAGACCCGATCCAAAAGACATTTTGAATCATTTTTGACAGAGTCCAAAAAATCAATTTTCTGATGAAAAATGATGACCCCAGACCAGTCGAACATTGAAAAAATGGTCAATATTGATGAAATTTTAACATTTAATCTTTTGACTTTAAATGACGGTTGGATGTGAATTATTACTTTTTCAACTAAAATAAGTGTGTTTAAAGTCATTTCTGTGCCTGAAATTGGTCAAAATTGAAGATTTTGAGAAAGCAAAACTGTAAAAATGCCAATTTTGGTCACTGTGAGGGTTTAAAAAGTGGTTATTCAACATGAGGCCCGATCCAAATGACATTTTGAATAATTTTTGGTAGAGTCCAAAAAATCATTTTCTGATCGAAAACAATGACCCCGGACCAGTCGAACGTTGAAAAAATTGTCAATATTGATGAAATTTTAACATTTAATCTTTTGACTTTAAATTATGGTTGGATGTGAATTATTACTTTTTCAACTAAAATAAGTGTGTTTAAAGTCATTTCTGTGCCTGAAATTGGTCAAAATTGAAGATTTTGAGTAAGCAAAACTCTGTAAAAATGGCAATTTTGGTCACTGTGAGGGTTTAAAAAGTGGTTATTCAACATGAGGCCCGATCCAAATGACATTTTGAATCATTTTTGGTGGAGTCCAAAAAATCAATTTTCTGATGAAAAACGATGACCCCGGACCAGTCGAACGTTGAAAAAATGGTCAATATTGATGAAATTTTAACATTTAATCTTTTGACTTAAAATGACGGTTGAATGTGAATTATTACTTTTTCAACTAAAATAATTGTGTTTAAAGTCATTTCTGTGCCTGAAATTGGTCAAAATTGAAGATTTTGAGTAAGCAAAACTCTGTAAAAATGGCAATTTTGGTCACTGTGAGGGTTTAAAAAGTGGTTATTCAACATGAGGCCCGATCCAAATGACATTTTGAATCATTTTTGGTAGAGTCCAAAAAATCATTTTCTGATGGAAAACGATGACCCCGGACCAGTCGAACGTTGAAAAAATGGTCAATATTGATGAAATTTTAACATTTAATCTTTTGACTTTAAATTACGGTTGGATGTGAATTATTACTTTTTCAACTAAAATAAGTGTGTTTAAAGTCATTTCTGTGCCTGAAATTGGTCAAAACTGAAGATTTTGAGTAAGCAAAACTCTGTAAAAATGGCAATTTTGGTCACTGTGAGGGTGTAAAAAGTGGTTATTCAACATGAGGCCCGATCCAAATGACATTTTGAATCATTTTTGGTAGAGTTAAAAAAATCAATTTTCTGATAAAAAACGATGACCCCGGACCAGTCGAACGTTGAAAAAATGGTCAATATTGATGAAATTTTAACATTTAATCTTTTGACTTTAAATGACGGTTGGATGTGAATTATTACTTTTTCAACGAAAATAAGTGTGTTTAAAGTCATTTCTGTGCCTGAAATTGGTCAAAATTGAAAATTTTGAGTAAGCAAAACTCTGAAAAAATGGCAATTTTGGTCACTGTGAGGGTTTAAAAAGTGGTTATTCAACATGAGGCCCGATCCAAATGACATTTTGAATCATTTTTGGTAGAGTCCAAAAAATCCATTTTCTGATGAAAAACGATGACCCCGGACCAGTCGAACGTTGAAAAAATGGTCAATATTGATGAAATTTTAACATTTAATCTTTTGAATTTAAATTACGGTTGGATGTGAATTATTACTTTTTCAACTAAAATAAGTGTGTTTAAAGTCATTTCTGTGCCTGAAATTGGTCAAAATTGAAGATTTTGAGTAAGCAAAACTCTGTAAAAATGGCAATTTTGGTCACTGTGAGGGTTTAAAAAGTGGATATTCAACATGAGGCCCAATCCAAATGACATTTTGAATCATTTTTGGTAGAGTCCAAAAAATCAATTTTCTGATGAAAAACGATGACCCCGGACCAGTCGAACGTTGAAAAAATGGTCAATATTGATGAAATTTTAACATTTAATCTTTTGAGTTTAAATGAAGGTTGGATGTGAGTTATTACTTTTTCAACTAAAATAAGTGTGTTTAAAGTCATTTCTGTGCCTGAAATTGGTAAAAATTGAAGATTTTGAGTAAGCAAAACTCTGTAAAAATGGCAATTTTGGTCACTGTGAGGGTTTAAAAAGTGGTTATTCAACATGAGGCCCGATCCAAATGACATTTTGAATCATTTTTGGTAGAGTTTAAAAAATCATTTTCTGATGGAAAACGATGACCCGGACCAGTCGAACGTTGAAAAAATGGTCAATATTGATGAAATTTTAACATTTAATCTTTTGACTTTAAATGACGGTTGGATGTGAATTATTACTTTTTCAACGAAAATAAGTGTGTTTAAAGTCATTTCTGTGCCTGAAATTGGTCAAAATTGAAAATTTTGAGTAAGCAAAACTCTGAAAAAATGGCAATTTTGGTCACTGTGAGGGTTTAACAAGTGGTTATTCAACATGAGGCCCGATCCAAATGACATTTTGAATCATTTTTGGTAGAGTCCAAAAAATCCATTTTCTGATGAAAAACGATGACCCCGGACCAGTCGAACGTTGAAAAAATGGTCAATATTGATGAAATTTTAACATTTAATCTTTTGACTTTAAATTACGGTTGGATGTGAATTATTACTTTTTCAACTAAAATAAGTGTGTTTAAAGTCATTTCTGTGCCTGAAATTGGTCAAAATTGAAGATTTTGAGTAAGCAAAACTCTGTAAAAATGGCAATTTTGGTCACTGTGAGGGTTTAAAAAGTGGATATTCAACATGAGGCCCAATCCAAATGACATTTTGAATCATTTTTGGTAGAATCCAAAAAATCAATTTTCTGATGAAAAACGATGACCCCGGACCAGTCGAATGTTGAAAAAATGGTCAATATTGATGAAATTTTAACATTTAATCTTTTGACTTAAATGACGGTTGGATGTGAATTATTACCTTTTCAACTAAAATAAGTGTGTTGAAAGTCATTTCTGTGCCTGAAATTGGTCAAAATTGAAGATTTTGAGTAAGCAAAACTCTGTAAAAATGGCAATTTTGGTCACTGTGAGGGTTTAAAAAGTGGATATTCAACATGAGGCCCAATCCAAATAACATTTTGAATCATTTTTGGTAGAGTCCAAAAAATCAATTTTCTGATGTAAAACGATGACCCCGGACCAGTCGAACGTTGAAAAAATGGTCAATATTGATGAAATTTTAACATTTAATCTTTTGACTTTAAATGAAGGTTGGATGTGAGTTATTACTTTTTCAACTAAAATAAGTGTGTTTAAAGTCATTTCTGTGCCTGAAATTGGTCAAAATTGAAGATTTTGAGTAAGCAAAACTCTGTAAAAATGGCAATTTTGGTCACTGTGAGGGTTTAAAAAGTGGTTATTCAACATGAGGCCCGATCCAAATGACATTTTGAATCATTTTTGGTAGAGTCCAAAAAATCAATTTCTGATGGAAAACGATGACCCCGGACCAGTCGAACGTTGAAAAAATGGTCAATATTGATGAAATTTTAACATTTAATCTTTTGACTTTAAATGACGGTTGGATGTGAATTATTACTTTTTCAACGAAAATAAGTGTGTTTAAATCATTTCTGTGCCTGAAATTGGTCAAAATTGAAAATTTTGAGTAAGCAAAACTCTGAAAAAATGGCAATTTTGGTCACTGTGAGGGTTTAAAAAGAGGTTATTCAACATGAGGCCCGATCCAAATGACATTTTGAATCATTTTTGGTAGAGTCCAAAAAATCAATTTTCTGATGAAAAACGATGACCCCGGACCAGTCGAACGTTGAAAAAATGGTCAATATTGATGAAATTTTAACATTTAATCTTTTGACTTTAAATTACGGTTGGATGTGAATTATTACTTTTTCAACTAAAATAAGTGTGTTTAAAGTCATTTCTGTGCCTGAAATTGGTCAAAACTGAAGATTTTGAGTAAGCAAAACTCTGTAAAAATGGCAATTTTGGTCACTGTGAGGGTGTAAAAAGTGGTTATTCAACATGAGGCCCGATCCAAATGACATTTTGAATCATTTTTGGTAGAGTTTAAAAAATCAATTTTCTGATAAAAAACGATGACCCCGGACCAGTCGAACGTTGAAAAAATGGTCAATATTGATGAAATTTTAACATTTAATCTTTTGACTTTAAATGACGGTTGGATGTGAATTATTACTTTTTCAACGAAAATGAGTGTGTTTAAAGTCATTTCTGTGCCTGAAATTGGTCAAAATTGAAAATTTTGAGTAAGCAAAACTCTGAAAAAATGGCAATTTTGGTCACTGTGAGGGTTTAAAAAGTGGTTATTCAACATGAGGCCCGATCCAAATGACATTTTGAATCATTTTTGGTAGAGTCCAAAAAATCCATTTTCTGATGAAAAACGATGACCCCGGACCAGTCGAACGTTGAAAAAATGGTCAATATTGATGAAATTTTAACATTTAATCTTTTGACTTTAAATTACGGTTGGATGTGAATTATTACTTTTTCAACTAAAATAAGTGTGTTTAAAGTCATTTCTGTGCCTGAAATTGGTCAAAATTGAAGATTTTGAGTAAGCAAAACTCTGTAAAAATGGCAAATTTGGTCAATGTGAGGGTTTAAAAAGTGGTTATTCAATATGAGACCCGATCCAAAAGACATTTTGAATCATTTTTGACAGAGTCCAAAAAATCAATTTTCTGATGAAAAACGATGACCCCGGACCAGTCGAACGTTGAAAAAATGGTCAATATTGATGAAATTTTAACATTTAATCTTTTGACTTTAAATGACGGTTGGATGTGAATTATTACTTTTTCAACTAAAATAAGTGTGTTTAAAGTCATTTCTGTGCCTGAAATTGGTCAAAATTGAAGATTTTGAGTAAGCAAAACTCTGTAAAAATGGCAATTTTGGTCACTGTGAGGGTGTAAAAAGTGGTTATTCAACATGAGGCCCGATCCAAATGACATTTTGAATCATTTTTGATAGAGTCCAAAAAATCAATTTTCTGATAAAAAATGATGACCCCGGACCAGTCGAACGTTGAAAAAATTGTCAACATTGATGAAATTTTAACATTTAATCTTTTGACTTTAAATGAAGGTTGGATGTGAGTTATTACTTTTTCAACTAAAATAAGTGTGTTTAAAGTAATTTCTGTGCCTGAAATTGGTCAAAATTGAAGATTTTGAGTAAGCAAAACGCTGTAAAAATGGCAATTTTGGTCACTGTGAGGGTTTAAAAAGTGGTTATTCAACATGAGGCCCGATCCAAATGACATTTTGAATCATTTTTGGTAGAGTTTAAAAAATCAATTTTCTGATAAAAAACGATGACCCCGGACCAGTCGAACGTTGAAAAAATGGTCAATATTGATGAAATTTTAACATTTAATCTTTTGACTTAAAATGACGGTTGGATGTCAATTATTACTTTTTCAACGAAAATAAGTGTGTTTAAAGTCATTTCTGTGCCTGAAATTGGTCAAAATTGAAGATTTTGAGTAAGCAAAACTCTGTAAAAATGGCAATTTTGGTCACTGTGAGGGTTTAAAAAGTGGATATTCAACATGAGGCCCAATCCAAATGACATTTTGAATCATTTTTGGTAGAGTCCAAAAAATCAATTTTCTGATGAAAAACGATGACCCCGGACCAGTCGAACGTTGAAAAAATGGTCAATATTGATGAAATTTTAACATTTAATCTTTTGACTTTAAATGACGGTTGGATGTGAATTATTACTTTTTCAACTAAAATAAGTGTGTTTAAAGTCATTTCTGTGCCTGAAATTGGTCAAAATTGACGATTTTGAGTAAGCAAAACTCTGTAAAAATGGCAATTTTGGTCACTGTGAGGGTTTAAAAAGTGGTTATTCAACATGAGGCCGATCCAAATGACATTTTGAATCATTTTTGGTAGAGTTTAAAAAATCATTTTCTGATGGAAAACGATGACCCGGACCAGTCGAACGTTGAAAAAATGGTCAATATTGATGAAATTTTAACATTTAATCTTTTGACTTTAAATGACGGTTGGATGTGAATTATTACTTTTTCAACGAAAATAAGTGTGTTTAAAGTCATTTCTGTGCCTGAAATTGGTCAAAATTGAAGATTTTGAGTAAGCAAAAGTCTTTAAAAATGGCAAATTTGGTCAATGTGAGGGTTTAAAAAGTGGTTATTCAATATGAGACCCGATCCAAAAGACATTTTGAATCATTTTTGACAGAGTCCAAAAAATCAATTTTCTGATGAAAAATGATGACCCCAGACCAGTCGAACATTGAAAAAATGGTCAATATTGATGAAATTTTAACATTTAATCTTTTGACTTTAAATGACGGTTGGATGTGAATTATTACTTTTTCAACTAAAATAAGTGTGTTTAAAGTCATTTCTGTGCCTGAAATTGGTCAAAATTGAAGATTTTGAGAAAGCAAAACTGTAAAAATGCCAATTTTGGTCACTGTGAGGGTTTAAAAAGTGGTTATTCAACATGAGGCCCGATCCAAATGACATTTTGAATAATTTTTGGTAGAGTCCAAAAAATCATTTTCTGATCGAAAACAATGACCCCGGACCAGTCGAACGTTGAAAAAATTGTCAATATTGATGAAATTTTAACATTTAATCTTTTGACTTTAAATTACGGTTGGATGTGAATTATTACTTTTTCAACTAAAATAAGTGTGTTTAAAGTCATTTCTGTGCCTGAAATTGGTCAAAATTGAAGATTTTGAGTAAGCAAAACTCTGTAAAAATGGCAATTTTGGTCACTGTGAGGGTTTAAAAAGTGGTTATTCAACATGAGGCCCGATCCAAATGACATTTTGAATCATTTTTGGTGGAGTCCAAAAAATCAATTTTCTGATGAAAAACGATGACCCCGGACCAGTCGAACGTTGAAAAAATGGTCAATATTGATGAAATTTTAACATTTAATCTTTTGACTTAAAATGACGGTTGAATGTGAATTATTACTTTTTCAACTAAAATAATTGTGTTTAAAGTCATTTCTGTGCCTGAAATTGGTCAAAATTGAAGATTTTGAGTAAGCAAAACTCTGTAAAAATGGCAATTTTGGTCACTGTGAGGGTTTAAAAAGTGGTTATTCAACATGAGGCCCGATCCAAATGACATTTTGAATCATTTTTGGTAGAGTCCAAAAAATCATTTTCTGATGGAAAACGATGACCCCGGACCAGTCGAACGTTGAAAAAATGGTCAATATTGATGAAATTTTAACATTTAATCTTTTGACTTTAAATTACGGTTGGATGTGAATTATTACTTTTTCAACTAAAATAAGTGTGTTTAAAGTCATTTCTGTGCCTGAAATTGGTCAAAACTGAAGATTTTGAGTAAGCAAAACTCTGTAAAAATGGCAATTTTGGTCACTGTGAGGGTGTAAAAAGTGGTTATTCAACATGAGGCCCGATCCAAATGACATTTTGAATCATTTTTGGTAGAGTTTAAAAAATCAATTTTCTGATAAAAAACGATGACCCCGGACCAGTCGAACGTTGAAAAAATGGTCAATATTGATGAAATTTTAACATTTAATCTTTTGACTTTAAATGACGGTTGGATGTGAATTATTACTTTTTCAACGAAAATAAGTGTGTTTAAAGTCATTTCTGTGCCTGAAATTGGTCAAAATTGAAAATTTTGAGTAAGCAAAACTCTGAAAAAATGGCAATTTTGGTCACTGTGAGGGTTTAAAAAGTGGTTATTCAACATGAGGCCCGATCCAAATGACATTTTGAATCATTTTTGGTAGAGTCCAAAAAATCCATTTTCTGATGAAAAACGATGACCCCGGACCAGTCGAACGTTGAAAAAATGGTCAATATTGATGAAATTTTAACATTTAATCTTTTGAATTTAAATTACGGTTGGATGTGAATTATTACTTTTTCAACTAAAATAAGTGTGTTTAAAGTCATTTCTGTGCCTGAAATTGGTCAAAATTGAAGATTTTGAGTAAGCAAAACTCTGTAAAAATGGCAATTTTGGTCACTGTGAGGGTTTAAAAAGTGGATATTCAACATGAGGCCCAATCCAAATGACATTTTGAATCATTTTTGGTAGAGTCCAAAAAATCAATTTTCTGATGAAAAACGATGACCCCGGACCAGTCGAACGTTGAAAAAATGGTCAATATTGATGAAATTTTAACATTTAATCTTTTGAGTTTAAATGAAGGTTGGATGTGAGTTATTACTTTTTCAACTAAAATAAGTGTGTTTAAAGTCATTTCTGTGCCTGAAATTGGTAAAAATTGAAGATTTTGAGTAAGCAAAACTCTGTAAAAATGGCAATTTTGGTCACTGTGAGGGTTTAAAAAGTGGTTATTCAACATGAGGCCCGATCCAAATGACATTTTGAATCATTTTTGGTAGAGTCCAAAAAATCCATTTTCTGATGAAAAACGATGACCCCGGACCAGTCGAACGTTGAAAAAATGGTCAATATTGATGAAATTTTAACATTTAATCTTTTGACTTTAAATTACGGTTGGATGTGAATTATTACTTTTTCAACTAAAATAAGTGTGTTTAAAGTCATTTCTGTGCCTGAAATTGGTCAAAATTGAAGATTTTGAGTAAGCAAAACTCTGTAAAAATGGCAATTTTGGTCACTGTGAGGTTTAAAAAGTGGATATTCAACATGAGGCCCAATCCAAATGACATTTTGAATCATTTTTGGTAGAATCCAAAAAATCAATTTTCTGATGAAAAACGATGACCCCGGACCAGTCGAATGTTGAAAAAATGGTCAATATTGATGAAATTTTAACATTTAATCTTTTGACTTAAATGACGGTTGGATGTGAATTATTACCTTTTCAACTAAAATAAGTGTGTTGAAAGTCATTTCTGTGCCTGAAATTGGTCAAAATTGAAGATTTTGAGTAAGCAAAACTCTGTAAAAATGGCAATTTTGGTCACTGTGAGGGTTTAAAAAGTGGATATTCAACATGAGGCCCAATCCAAATAACATTTTGAATCATTTTTGGTAGAGTCCAAAAAATCAATTTTCTGATGTAAAACGATGACCCCGGACCAGTCGAACGTTGAAAAAATGGTCAATATTGATGAAATTTTAACATTTAATCTTTTGACTTTAAATGAAGGTTGGATGTGAGTTATTACTTTTTCAACTAAAATAAGTGTGTTTAAAGTCATTTCTGTGCCTGAAATTGGTCAAAATTGAAGATTTTGAGTAAGCAAAACTCTGTAAAAATGGCAATTTTGGTCACTGTGAGGGTTTAAAAAGTGGTTATTCAACATGAGGCCCGATCCAAATGACATTTTGAATCATTTTTGGTAGAGTCCAAAAAATCAATTTCTGATGGAAAACGATGACCCCGGACCAGTCGAACGTTGAAAAAATGGTCAATATTGATGAAATTTTAACATTTAATCTTTTGACTTTAAATGACGGTTGGATGTGAATTATTACTTTTTCAACGAAAATAAGTGTGTTTAAATCATTTCTGTGCCTGAAATTGGTCAAAATTGAAAATTTTGAGTAAGCAAAACTCTGAAAAAATGGCAATTTTGGTCACTGTGAGGGTTTAAAAGAGGTTATTCAACATGAGGCCCGATCCAAATGACATTTTGAATCATTTTTGGTAGAGTCCAAAAAATCAATTTTCTGATGAAAAACGATGACCCCGGACCAGTCGAACGTTGAAAAAATGGTCAATATTGATGAAATTTTAACATTTAATCTTTTGACTTTAAATTACGGTTGGATGTGAATTATTACTTTTTCAACTAAAATAAGTGTGTTTAAAGTCATTTCTGTGCCTGAAATTGGTCAAAACTGAAGATTTTGAGTAAGCAAAACTCTGTAAAAATGGCAATTTTGGTCACTGTGAGGGTGTAAAAAGTGGTTATTCAACATGAGGCCCGATCCAAATGACATTTTGAATCATTTTTGGTAGAGTTTAAAAAATCAATTTTCTGATAAAAAACGATGACCCCGGACCAGTCGAACGTTGAAAAAATGGTCAATATTGATGAAATTTTAACATTTAATCTTTTGACTTTAAATGACGGTTGGATGTGAATTATTACTTTTTCAACGAAAATGAGTGTGTTTAAAGTCATTTCTGTGCCTGAAATTGGTCAAAATTGAAAATTTTGAGTAAGCAAAACTCTGAAAAAATGGCAATTTTGGTCACTGTGAGGGTTTAAAAAGTGGTTATTCAACATGAGGCCCGATCCAAATGACATTTTTGAATCATTTTTGGTAGAGTCCAAAAAATCCATTTTCTGATGAAAAACGATGACCCCGGACCAGTCGAACGTTGAAAAAATGGTCAATATTGATGAAATTTTAACATTTAATCTTTTGACTTTAAATTACGGTTGGATGTGGAATTATTACTTTTTCAACTAAAATAAGTGTGTTTAAAGTCATTTCTGTGCCTGAAATTGGTCAAAATTGAAGATTTTGAGTAAGCAAAACTCTGTAAAAATGGCAAATTTGGTCAATGTGAGGGTTTAAAAAGTGGTTATTCAATATGAGACCCGATCCAAAAGACATTTTGAATCATTTTTGACAGAGTCCAAAAAATCAATTTTCTGATGAAAAACGATGACCCCGGACCAGTCGAACGTTGAAAAAATGGTCAATATTGATGAAATTTTAACATTTAATCTTTTGACTTTAAATGACGGTTGGATGTGAATTATTACTTTTTCAACTAAAATAAGTGTGTTTAAAGTCATTTCTGTGCCTGAAATTGGTCAAAATTGAAGATTTTGAGTAAGCAAAACTCTGTAAAAATGGCAATTTTGGTCACTGTGAGGGTGTAAAAAGTGGTTATTCAACATGAGGCCCGATCCAAATGACATTTTGAATCATTTTTGATAGAGTCCAAAAATCAATTTTCTGATAAAAAATGATGACCCCGGACCAGTCGAACGTTGAAAAAATTGTCAACATTGATGAAATTTTAACATTTAATCTTTTGACTTTAAATGAAGGTTGGATGTGAGTTATTACTTTTTCAACTAAAATAAGTGTGTTTAAAGTAATTTCTGTGCCTGAAATTGGTCAAAATTGAAGATTTTGAGTAAGCAAAACGCTGTAAAAATGGCAATTTTGGTCACTGTGAGGGTTTAAAAAGTGGTTATTCAACATGAGGCCCGATCCAAATGACATTTTGAATCATTTTTGGTAGAGTTTAAAAAATCAATTTTCTGATAAAAAACGATGACCCCGGACCAGTCGAACGTTGAAAAAATGGTCAATATTGATGAAATTTTAACATTTAATCTTTTGACTTAAAATGACGGTTGGATGTCAATTATTACTTTTTCAACGAAAATAAGTGTGTTTAAAGTCATTTCTGTGCCTGAAATTGGTCAAAATTGAAGATTTTGAGTAAGCAAAACTCTGTAAAAATGGCAATTTTGGTCACTGTGAGGGTTTAAAAAGTGGATATTCAACATGAGGCCCAATCCAAATGACATTTTGAATCATTTTTGGTAGAGTCCAAAAAATCAATTTTCTGATGAAAAACGATGACCCCGGACCAGTCGAACGTTGAAAAAATGGTCAATATTGATGAAATTTTAACATTTAATCTTTTGACTTTAAATGACGGTTGGATGTGAATTATTACTTTTTCAACTAAAATAAGTGTGTTTAAAGTCATTTCTGTGCCTGAAATTGGTCAAAATTGACGATTTTGAGTAAGCAAAACTCTGTAAAAATGGCAATTTTGGTCACTGTGAGGGTTTAAAAAGTGGTTATTCAACATGAGGCCGATCCAAATGACATTTTGAATCATTTTTGGTAGAGTTTAAAAAATCATTTTCTGATGGAAAACGATGACCCGGACCAGTCGAACGTTGAAAAAATGGTCAATATTGATGAAATTTTAACATTTAATCTTTTGACTTTAAATGACGGTTGGATGTGAATTATTACTTTTTCAACGAAAATAAGTGTGTTTAAAGTCATTTCTGTGCCTGAAATTGGTCAAAATTGAAGATTTTGAGTAAGCAAAAGTCTTTAAAAATGGCAAATTTGGTCAATGTGAGGGTTTAAAAAGTGGTTATTCAATATGAGACCCGATCCAAAAGACATTTTGAATCATTTTTGACAGAGTCCAAAAAATCAATTTTCTGATGAAAAATGATGACCCCAGACCAGTCGAACATTGAAAAAATGGTCAATATTGATGAAATTTTAACATTTAATCTTTTGACTTTAAATGACGGTTGGATGTGAATTATTACTTTTTCAACTAAAATAAGTGTGTTTAAAGTCATTTCTGTGCCTGAAATTGGTCAAAATTGAAGATTTTGAGTAAGCAAAACTCTGTAAAAATGGCAATTTTGGTCACTGTGAGGGTTTAAAAAGTGGTTATTCAACATGAGGCCCGATCCAAATGACATTTTGAATCATTTTTGGTGGAGTCCAAAAAATCAATTTTCTGATGAAAAACGATGACCCCGGACCAGTCGAACGTTGAAAAAATGGTCAATATTGATGAAATTTTAACATTTAATCTTTTGACTTAAAATGACGGTTGAATGTGAATTATTACTTTTTCAACTAAAATAATTGTGTTTAAAGTCATTTCTGTGCCTGAAATTGGTCAAAATTGAAGATTTTGAGTAAGCAAAACTCTGTAAAAATGGCAATTTTGGTCACTGTGAGGGTTTAAAAAGTGGTTATTCAACATGAGGCCCGATCCAAATGACATTTTGAATCATTTTTGGTAGAGTCCAAAAAATCATTTTCTGATGGAAAACGATGACCCCGGACCAGTCGAACGTTGAAAAAATGGTCAATATTGATGAAATTTTAACATTTAATCTTTTGACTTTAAATTACGGTTGGATGTGAATTATTACTTTTTCAACTAAAATAAGTGTGTTTAAAGTCATTTCTGTGCCTGAAATTGGTCAAAACTGAAGATTTTGAGTAAGCAAAACTCTGTAAAAATGGCAATTTTGGTCACTGTGAGGGTGTAAAAAGTGGTTATTCAACATGAGGCCCGATCCAAATGACATTTTGAATCATTTTTGGTAGAGTTTAAAAAATCAATTTTCTGATAAAAAACGATGACCCCGGACCAGTCGAACGTTGAAAAAATGGTCAATATTGATGAAATTTTAACATTTAATCTTTTGACTTTAAATGACGGTTGGATGTGAATTATTACTTTTTCAACGAAAATAAGTGTGTTTAAAGTCATTTCTGTGCCTGAAATTGGTCAAAATTGAAAATTTTGAGTAAGCAAAACTCTGAAAAAATGGCAATTTTGGTCACTGTGAGGGTTTAAAAAGTGGTTATTCAACATGAGGCCCGATCCAAATGACATTTTGAATCATTTTTGGTAGAGTCCAAAAAATCCATTTTCTGATGAAAAACGATGACCCCGGACCAGTCGAACGTTGAAAAAATGGTCAATATTGATGAAATTTTAACATTTAATCTTTTGAATTTAAATTACGGTTGGATGTGAATTATTACTTTTTCAACTAAAATAAGTGTGTTTAAAGTCATTTCTGTGCCTGAAATTGGTCAAAATTGAAGATTTTGAGTAAGCAAAACTCTGTAAAAATGGCAATTTTGGTCACTGTGAGGGTTTAAAAAGTGGATATTCAACATGAGGCCCAATCCAAATGACATTTTGAATCATTTTTGGTAGAGTCCAAAAAATCAATTTTCTGATGAAAAACGATGACCCCGGACCAGTCGAACGTTGAAAAAATGGTCAATATTGATGAAATTTTAACATTTAATCTTTTGAGTTTAAATGAAGGTTGGATGTGAGTTATTACTTTTTCAACTAAAATAAGTGTGTTTAAAGTCATTTCTGTGCCTGAAATTGGTAAAAATTGAAGATTTTGAGTAAGCAAAACTCTGTAAAAATGGCAATTTTGGTCACTGTGAGGGTTTAAAAAGTGGTTATTCAACATGAGGCCCGATCCAAATGACATTTTGAATCATTTTTGGTAGAGTTTAAAAAATCATTTTCTGATGGAAAACGATGACCCGGACCAGTCGAACGTTGAAAAAATGGTCAATATTGATGAAATTTTAACATTTAATCTTTTGACTTTAAATGACGGTTGGATGTGAATTATTACTTTTTCAACGAAAATAAGTGTGTTTAAAGTCATTTCTGTGCCTGAAATTGGTCAAAATTGAAAATTTTGAGTAAGCAAAACTCTGAAAAAATGGCAATTTTGGTCACTGTGAGGGTTTAACAAGTGGTTATTCAACATGAGGCCCGATCCAAATGACATTTTGAATCATTTTTGGTAGAGTCCAAAAAATCCATTTTCTGATGAAAAACGATGACCCCGGACCAGTCGAACGTTGAAAAAATGGTCAATATTGATGAAATTTTAACATTTAATCTTTTGACTTTAAATTACGGTTGGATGTGAATTATTACTTTTTCAACTAAAATAAGTGTGTTTAAAGTCATTTCTGTGCCTGAAATTGGTCAAAATTGAAGATTTTGAGTAAGCAAAACTCTGTAAAAATGGCAATTTTGGTCACTGTGAGGGTTTAAAAAGTGGATATTCAACATGAGGCCCAATCCAAATGACATTTTGAATCATTTTTGGTAGAATCCAAAAAATCAATTTTCTGATGAAAAACGATGACCCCGGACCAGTCGAATGTTGAAAAAATGGTCAATATTGATGAAATTTTAACATTTAATCTTTTGACTTAAATGACGGTTGGATGTGAATTATTACCTTTTCAACTAAAATAAGTGTGTTGAAAGTCATTTCTGTGCCTGAAATTGGTCAAAATTGAAGATTTTGAGTAAGCAAAACTCTGTAAAAATGGCAATTTTGGTCACTGTGAGGGTTTAAAAAGTGGATATTCAACATGAGGCCCAATCCAAATAACATTTTGAATCATTTTTGGTAGAGTCCAAAAAATCAATTTTCTGATGTAAAACGATGACCCCGGACCAGTCGAACGTTGAAAAAATGGTCAATATTGATGAAATTTTAACATTTAATCTTTTGACTTTAAATGAAGGTTGGATGTGAGTTATTACTTTTTCAACTAAAATAAGTGTGTTTAAAGTCATTTCTGTGCCTGAAATTGGTCAAAATTGAAGATTTTGAGTAAGCAAAACTCTGTAAAAATGGCAATTTTGGTCACTGTGAGGGTTTAAAAAGTGGTTATTCAACATGAGGCCCGATCCAAATGACATTTTGAATCATTTTTGGTAGAGTCCAAAAAATCAATTTCTGATGGAAAACGATGACCCCGGACCAGTCGAACGTTGAAAAAATGGTCAATATTGATGAAATTTTAACATTTAATCTTTTGACTTTAAATGACGGTTGGATGTGAATTATTACTTTTTCAACGAAAATAAGTGTGTTTAAATCATTTCTGTGCCTGAAATTGGTCAAAATTGAAAATTTTGAGTAAGCAAAACTCTGAAAAAATGGCAATTTTGGTCACTGTGAGGGTTTAAAAAGAGGTTATTCAACATGAGGGCCCGATCCAAATGACATTTTGAATCATTTTTGGTAGAGTCCAAAAAATCAATTTTCCTGATGAAAAACGATGACCCCGGACCAGTCGAACGTTGAAAAAATGGTCAATATTGATGAAATTTTAACATTTAATCTTTTGACTTTAATTACGGTTGGATGTGAATTATTACTTTTTCAACTAAAATAAGTGTGTTTTAAAGTCATTTCTGTGCCTGAAATTGGTCAAAACTGAAGATTTTGAGTAAGCAAAACTCTGTAAAAATGGCAATTTTGGTCACTGTGAGGGTGTAAAAAGTGGTTATTCAACATGAGGCCCGATCCAAATGACATTTTGAATCATTTTTGGTAGAGTTTAAAAAATCAATTTTCTGATAAAAAACGATGACCCCGGACCAGTCGAACGTTGAAAAAATGGTCAATATTGATGAAATTTTAACATTTAATCTTTTGACTTTAAATGACGGTTGGATGTGAATTATTACTTTTTCAACGAAAATGAGTGTGTTTAAAGTCATTTCTGTGCCTGAAATTGGTCAAAATTGAAAATTTTGAGTAAGCAAAACTCTGAAAAAATGGCAATTTTGGTCACTGTGAGGGTTTAAAAAGTGGTTATTCAACATGAGGCCCGATCCAAATGACATTTTGAATCATTTTTGGTAGAGTCCAAAAAATCCATTTTCTGATGAAAAACGATGACCCCGGACCAGTCGAACGTTGAAAAAATGGTCAATATTGATGAAATTTTAACATTTAATCTTTTGACTTTAAATTACGGTTGGATGTGAATTATTACTTTTTCAACTAAAATAAGTGTGTTTAAAGTCATTTCTGTGCCTGAAATTGGTCAAAATTGAAGATTTTTGAGTAAGCAAAACTCTGTAAAAATGGCAAATTTGGTCAATGTGAGGGTTTAAAAAGTGGTTATTCAATATGAGACCCGATCCAAAAGACATTTTGAATCATTTTTGACAGAGTCCAAAAAATCAATTTTCTGATGAAAAACGATGACCCCGGACCAGTCGAACGTTGAAAAAATGGTCAATATTGATGAAATTTTAACATTTAATCTTTTGACTTTAAATGACGGTTGGATGTGAATTATTACTTTTTCAACTAAAATAAGTGTGTTTAAAGTCATTTCTGTGCCTGAAATTGGTCAAAATTGAAGATTTTGAGTAAGCAAAACTCTGTAAAAATGGCAATTTGGTCACTGTGAGGGTGTAAAAAGTGGTTATTCAACATGAGGCCCGATCCAAATGACATTTTGAATCATTTTTGATAGAGTCCAAAAAATCAATTTTTGATAAAAAATGATGACCCCGGACCAGTCGAACGTTGAAAAAATTGTCAACATTGATGAAATTTTAACATTTAATCTTTTGACTTTAAATGAAGGTTGGATGTGAGTTATTACTTTTTCAACTAAAATAAGTGTGTTTAAAGTAATTTCTGTGCCTGAAATTGGTCAAAATTGAAGATTTTGAGTAAGCAAAAACGCTGTAAAAATGGCAATTTTGGTCACTGTGAGGGTTTAAAAAGTGGTTATTCAACATGAGGCCCGATCCAAATGACATTTTGAATCATTTTTGGTAGAGTTTAAAAATCATTTCTGATAAAAAACGATGACCCCGGACCAGTCGAACGTTGAAAAAATGGTCAATATTGATGAAATTTTTAACATTTAATCTTTTGACTTAAAATGACGGTTGGATGTCAATTATTACTTTTTCAACGAAAATAAGTGTGTTTAAAGTCATTTCTGTGCCTGAAATTGGTCAAAATTGAAGATTTTGAGTAAGCAAAACTCTGTAAAAATGGCAATTTTGGTCACTGTGAGGGTTTAAAAAGTGGATATTCAACATGAGGCCCAATCCAAATGACATTTTGAATCATTTTTGGTAGAGTCCAAAAAATCAATTTTCTGATGAAAAACGATGACCCCGGACCAGTCGAACGTTGAAAAAATGGTCAATATTGATGAAATTTTAACATTTAATCTTTTGACTTTAAATGACGGTTGGATGTGAATTATTACTTTTTCAACTAAAATAAGTGTGTTTAAAGTCATTTCTGTGCCTGAAATTGGTCAAAATTGACGATTTTGAGTAAGCAAAACTCTGTAAAAATGGCAATTTTGGTCACTGTGAGGGTTTAAAAAGTGGTTATTCAACATGAGGCCGATCCAAATGACATTTTGAATCATTTTTGGTAGAGTTTAAAAAATCATTTTCTGATGGAAAACGATGACCCGGACCAGTCGAACGTTGAAAAAAATGGTCAATATTGATGAAATTTTAACATTTAATCTTTTGACTTTAAATGACGGTTGGATGTGAATTATTACTTTTTCAACGAAAATAAGTGTGTTTAAAGTCATTTCTGTGCCTGAAATTGGTCAAAATTGAAGATTTTGAGTAAGCAAAAGTCTTTAAAAATGGCAAATTTGGTCAATGTGAGGGTTTAAAAAGTGGTTATTCAATATGAGACCCGATCCAAAAGACATTTTGAATCATTTTTGACAGAGTCCAAAAAAATCAATTTTCTGATGAAAAATGATGACCCCAGACCAGTCGAACATTGAAAAAATGGTCAATATTGATGAAATTTTAACATTTAATCTTTTGACTTTAAATGACGGTTGGATGTGAATTATTACTTTTTCAACTAAAATAAGTGTGTTTTAAAGTCATTTCTGTGCCTGAAATTGGTCAAAATTGAAGATTTTGAGAAAGCAAAACTGTAAAAATGCCAATTTTGGTCACTGTGAGGGTTTAAAAAGTGGTTATTCAACATGAGGCCCGATCCAAATGACATTTTGAATAATTTTTGGTAGAGTCCAAAAAATCATTTCTGATCGAAAACAATGACCCCGGACCCAGTCGAACGTTGAAAAAATTGTCAATATTAATGAAATTTTAACATTTAATCTTTTGACTTTAAATTACGGTTGGATGTGAATTATTACTTTTTCAACTAAAATAAGTGTGTTTAAAGTCATTTCTGTGCCTGAAATTGGTCAAAATTGAAGATTTTGAGTAAGCAAAACTCTGTAAAAATGGCAATTTTGGTCACTGTGAGGGTTTAAAAAGTGGTTATTCAACATGAGGCCCGATCCAAATGACATTTTGAATCATTTTTGGTGGAGTCCAAAAATCAATTTTCTGATGAAAAACGATGACCCCGGACCAGTCGAACGTTGAAAAAAATGGTCAATATTGATGAAATTTTAACATTTAATCTTTTGACTTAAAATGACGGTTGAATGTGAATTATTACTTTTTCAACTAAAATAATTGTGTTTAAAGTCATTCTGTGCCTGAAATTGGTCAAAATTGAAGATTTTGAGTAAGCAAAACTCTGTAAAAATGGCAATTTTGGTCACTGTGAGGGTTTAAAAAGTGGTTATTCAACATGAGGCCCGATCCAAATGACATTTTGAATCATTTTTGGTAGAGTCAAAAATCATTTTCTGATGGAAAACGATGACCCCGGACCAGTCGAACGTTGAAAAAATGGTCAATATTGATGAAATTTTAACATTTAATCTTTTGACTTTAAATTACGGTTGGATGTGAATTATTACTTTTTCAACTAAAATAAGTGTGTTTTAAAGTCATTTCTGTGCCTGAAATTGGTCAAAACTGAAGATTTTGAGTAAGCAAACTCTGTAAAAATGGCAATTTTGGTCACTGTGAGGGTGTAAAAAGTGGTTATTCAACATGAGGCCCGATCCAAATGACATTTTGAATCATTTTTGGTAGAGTTTAAAAATCAATTTCTGATAAAAAACGATGACCCCGGACCAGTCGAACGTTGAAAAAATGGTCAATATTGATGAAATTTTAACATTTAATCTTTTGACTTTAAATGACGGTTGGATGTGAATTATTACTTTTTCAACGAAAATAAGTGTGTTTAAAGTCATTTCTGTGCCTGAAATTGGTCAAAATTGAAAATTTTGAGTAAGCAAAACTCTGAAAAAATGGCAATTTTGGTCACTGTGAGGGGTTTAAAAAGTGGTTATTCAACATGAGGCCCGATCCAAATGACATTTTGAATCATTTTTGGTAGAGTCCAAAAAATCCATTTTCTGATGAAAAACGATGACCCCGGACCAGTCGAACGTTGAAAAAATGGTCAATATTGATGAAATTTTAACATTTAATCTTTTGAATTTAAATTACGGTTGGATGTGAATTAATTACTTTTTTCAACTAAAATAAGTGTGTTTAAAGTCATTTCTGTGCCTGAAATTGGTCAAAATTGAAGATTTTGAGTAAGCAAACTCTGTAAAAATGGCAATTTTGGTCACTGTGAGGGTTTAAAAAGTGGATATTCAACATGAGGCCCAATCCAAATGACATTTTGAATCATTTTTGGTAGAGTCCAAAAATCAATTTTCTGATGAAAAACGATGACCCCGGACCAGTCGAACGTTGAAAAAATGGTCAATATTGATGAAATTTTAACATTTAATCTTTTGAGTTTAAATGAAGGTTGGATGTGAGTTATTACTTTTTCAACTAAAATAAGTGTGTTTAAAGTCATTTCTGTGCCTGAAATTGGTAAAAATTGAAGATTTTGAGTAAGCAAAACTCTGTAAAAATGGCAATTTTGGTCACTGTGAGGGTTTAAAAAGTGGTTATTCAACATGAGGCCCGATCCAAATGACATTTTGAATCATTTTTGGTAGAGTTTAAAAAATCATTTTCTGATGGAAAACGATGACCCGGACCAGTCGAACGTTGAAAAAATGGTCAATATTGATGAAATTTTAACATTTAATCTTTTGACTTTAAATGACGGTTGGATGTGAATTATTACTTTTTCAACGAAAATAAGTGTGTTTAAAGTCATTTCTGTGCCTGAAATTGGTCAAAATTGAAAATTTTGAGTAAGCAAAACTCTGAAAAAATGGCAATTTTGGTCACTGTGAGGGTTTAACAAGTGGTTATTCAACATGAGGCCCGATCCAAATGACATTTTGAATCATTTTTGGTAGAGTCCAAAAAATCCATTTTCTGATGAAAAACGATGACCCCGGACCAGTCGAACGTTGAAAAAATGGTCAATATTGATGAAATTTTAACATTTAATCTTTTGACTTTAAATTACGGTTGGATGTGAATTATTACTTTTTCAACTAAAATAAGTGTGTTTAAAGTCATTTCTGTGCCTGAAATTGGTCAAAATTGAAGATTTTGAGTAAGCAAAACTCTGTAAAAATGGCAATTTTGGTCACTGTGAGGGTTTAAAAAGTGGATATTCAACATGAGGCCCAATCCAAATAACATTTTGAATCATTTTTGGTAGAGTCCAAAAAATCAATTTTCTGATGTAAAACGATGACCCCGGACCAGTCGAACGTTGAAAAAATGGTCAATATTGATGAAATTTTAACATTTAATCTTTTGACTTTAAATGAAGGTTGGATGTGAGTTATTACTTTTTCAACTAAAATAAGTGTGTTTAAAGTCATTTCTGTGCCTGAAATTGGTCAAAATTGAAGATTTTGAGTAAAGCAAAAACTCTGTAAAAAATGGCAATTTTGGTCACTGTGAGGGTTTTAAAAAGT
>NW_028244069.1:0-39787 GCF_964263255.1 Lissotriton vulgaris
CTGCACTCTGCACTCTGAATCTGCACTCACAAACTGCACTCTGCACTCTGAATCTGCACTCTGCACTCTGAATCTGCACTCTGAATCTGCACTCTGAATCTGCACTCTGAATCTGCACTCTGAATCTGCACTCTGCACTCTGAATCTGCACTCTGCACTCTGACTCTGCACTCTGCACTCTGAATCTGCACTCTGCACTCTGAATCTGCACTCTGCACTCTGCACTCACAAACTGCACTCTGCACTCTGAATCTGCACTCTGCACTCACAAACTGCACTCTGCACTCTGAATCTGCACTCACAAACTGCACTCTGCACTCTGAATCTACACTCATAAACTGCACTCTGTACTCTCAATCTGCACTCTTCACTCTGAATCTGCACTCTGCACTCACAAACTGCACTCTGCACTCTGAATCTGCACTCTGCACTCTGAATCTGCACTCTGCACTCTGAATCTGCACTCTGCACTCACAAACTGCACTCTGAATCTGCACTCTGCACTCTGAATCTGCACTCACAAACTGCACCCTGCACTCACAATCTGCACTCTGAATCTGCACTCTGCACTCTGAATCTGCACTCTGAATCTGCACTCTGAATCTGCACTCTGCACTCTGAATCTGCACTCTGCACTCTGAATCTGCACTCTGCACTCTGAATCTGCACTCTGCACTCTGAATCTGCACTCTGCACTCTGAATCTGCACTCTGAATCTGCACTCTGCACTCTGAATCTGCACTCTGAATCTGCACTCTGCACTCTGCACTCTGAATCTGCACTCTGCACTCTGCACCTGCACTCTGAATCTGCACTCTGCACTCTGAATCTGCACTCTGCACTCTGAATCTGCACTCTGAATCTGCACTCTGCACTCTGAATCTGCACTCTGCACTCTGAATCTGCACTCTGCACTCTGAATCTGCACTCTGCACTCTGAATCTGCACTCTGCACTCTGAATCTGCACTCTGCACTCTGAATCTGCACTCTGCACTCTGCACCTGCACTCTGCACCTGCACTCTGCACCTGCACTCTGAATCTGCACTCTGCACTCTGAATCTGCACTCTGAATCTGCACTCTGCACTCTGAATCTGCACTCACAAACTGCACTCTGCACTCACAATCTGCACTCTGAATCTGCACTCTGCACTTACAAACTGCACTCTGAATCTGCACTCTGCACTCTGAATCTGCACTCTGCACTCTGAATCTGCACTCTGCGCTCACAAGCTGCACTCTGCGCTCTCAATCTGCACTCTGCGCTCTCAATCTGCACTCTGCACTCTGCACTCTCAATCTGCACTCTGCACTCTCAATCTGCACTCTGCACTCTCAATCTGCACTCTGCACTCTCAATCTGCACTCTGCACTCTCAATCTGCACTCTGCACTCTCAATCTGCACTCTGCACTCACAATCTGCACTCTGCACTCTGAATCTGCACTCTGCACTCTGCACTTACAAACTGCACTCTACAATCTGCACTCTGCACTCTGAATCTGCACTCTGCACTCTGAATCTGCACTCTGCACTCTGAATCTGCACTCTGCACTCTGAATCTGCACTCTGCACTCTGCATCTGCACTCTGCACTCTGCACTCTGCACTCTGAATCTGCACTCTGCACTCTGAATCTGCACTCTGAATCTGCACTCTGAATCTGCACTCTGAATCTGCACTCTGAATCTGCACTCTGCACTCTGAATCTGCACTCTGCACTCTGACTCTGCACTCTGCACTCTGAATCTGCACTCTGCACTCTGAATCTGCACTCTGAATCTGCACTCACAAACTGCACTCTGAATCTGCACTCACAAACTGCACTCTGCACTCACAATCTGCACTCTGAATCTGCACTCTGCACTTACAAACTGCACTCACAATCTGCACTCTGAATCTGCACTCTGCACTCTGAATCTGCACTCTGCGCTCACAAGCTGCACTCTGCACTCACAAACTGCACTCTGCACTCTCAATCTGCACTCTGCACTCTCAATCTGCACTCTGCACTCTCAATCTGCACTCTGCACTCTCAATCTGCACTCTGCACTCTCAATCTGCACTCTGCACTCACAATCTGCACTCTGCACTCTGAATCTGCACTCTGCACTCTGAATCTGCACTCTGAATCTGCACTCTGCACTCTGAATCTGCACTCTGCACTTACAAACTGCACTCACAATCTGCACTCTGCACTCTGAATCTGCACTCTGAATCTGCACTCTGAATCTGCACTCTGAATCTGCACTCTGAATCTGCACTCTGCACTCTGAATCTGCACTCTGAATCTGCACTCTGAATCTGCACTCTGCACTCTGAATCTGCACTCTGCACTCTGAATCTGCACTCTGCACTCTGAATCTGCACTCTGCACTCTGAATCTGCACTCTGCACTCTGAATCTGCACTCTGCACTCTGAATCTGCACTCTGAATCTGCACTCTGCACTCTGAATCTGCACTCTGCACTCTGAATCTGCACTCTGCACTCTGAATCTGCACTCTGAATCTGCACTCTGAATCTGCACTCTGAATCTGCACTCTGAATCTGCACTCTGAATCTGCACTCTGAATCTGCACTCCGAATCTGCACTGTGCATCTGCACTCTGCACTTACAAACTGCACTCACAATCTGCACTCTGAATCTGCACTCTGCACTCTGAATCTGCACTCTGCACTCACAAAGTGCACTCACAATCTGCACTCTGCACTCACAATCTGCACTCTGCACTCACAATCTGCACTCTGCACTCACAATCTGCACTCTGCACTCACAATCTGCACTCTGCACTCTGAATCTGCACTCTGCACTCTGAATCTGCACTCTGCACTCTGAATCTGCACTCACAAACTGCACTCACAATCTGCACTCTGCACTCTGCACTCACAATCTGCACTCTGCACTCACAATCTGCACTCTGCACTCACAATCTGCACTCTGCACTCACAATCTGCACTCTGCACTCACAATCTGCACTCTGCACTCACAATCTGCACTCTGCACTCACAATCTGCACTCTGCACTCACAATCTGCACTCTGCACTCACAATCTGCACTCTGCACTCACAATCTGCACTCTGCACTCACAATCTGCACTCTGCACTCACAATCTGCACTCTGCACTCGCAATCTGCACTCTGCACTCGCAATCTGCACTCTGCACTCGCACTCTGCACTCTGCACTCGCACTCTGCACTCTGCACTCGCACTCTGCACTCTGCACTCTGAATCTGCACTCTGCACTCTGCACCTGCACTCTTCACTCTGAATCTGCACTCTGCACTCACAAACTGCACTCTTCACTCTGAATCTGCACTCTGCACTCACAAACTGCACTCTGCACTCTGAATCTGCACTCTGCACTCACAAACTGCACTCTGAATCTGCACTCTGCACTCTGAATCTGCACTCACAAACTGCACCCTGCACTCACAATCTGCACTCTGCGCTCACAAGCTGCACTCTGCGCTCACAAGCTGCACTCTGCGCTCACAAGCTGCACTCTGCACTCTGAATCTGCACTCTGCACTCTGAATCTGCACTCACAAAGTGCACTCACAATCTGCACTCTGCACTCACAATCTGCACTCTGCACTCACAATCTGCACTCTGCACTCACAATCAGCACTCTGCACTCACAATCAGCACTCTGCACTCACAATCTGCACTCTGCACTCTGAATCTGCACTCTGCACTCTGAATCTGCACTCTGCACTCTGAATCTGCACTTTGCACTCTGAATCTGCACTCTGCACTCTGAATCTGCACTCACAAACTGCACTCACAATCTGCACTCTGCACTCACAAAGTGCACTCACAATCTGCACTCTGCACTCACAATCTGCACTCTGCACTCACAATCTGCACTCTGCACTCACAATCTGCACTCTGCACTCACAATCTGCACTCTGCACTCACAATCTGCACTCTGCACTCACAATCTGCACTCTGCACTCACAATCTGCACTCACAATCTGCACTCTGCACTCACAATCTGCACTCACAATCTGCACTCACAATCTGCACTCACAATCTGCACTCACAATCTGCACTCTGAATCTGCACTCTGCACTCTGCACTCTGCACTCTGCACTCTGCACTCTGCACTCTGCACTCTGCACTCTGAATCTGCACTCTGCACTCTGAATCTGCACTCTGAATCTGCACTCTGCACTCTGAATCTGCACTCTGCCCTCACAATCTGCACTCTGCCCTCACAATCTGCACTCTGCCCTCACAATCTGCACTCTGCCCTCACAATCTGCACTCTGCCCTCACAATCTGCACTCTGCCCTCACAATCTGCACTCTGCCCTCACAATCTGCCCTCACAATCTGCACTCTGCACTCTGCACTCTGCACTCTGCACTCTGCACTCTGCACTCTGCACTCTGCACTCTGCACTCTGCACTCTGAATCTGCACTCTGAATCTGCACTCTGCACTCTGCACTCTGCACTCTGAATCTGCACTCTGCACTCTGAATCTGCACTCTGCACTCACAATCTGCACTCTGCACTCTGAATCTGCACTCTGCACTCTGCACTCTGAATCTGCACTCTGCACTCTGCACTCACAATCTGCACTCTGCACTCACAATCTGCACTCTGCACTCACAATCTGCACTCTGCACTCACAATCTGCACTCTGCACTCACAATCTGCACTCTGCACTCACAATCTGCACTCTGCACTCACAATCTGCACTCTGCACTCACAATCTGCACTCTGCACTCACAATCTGCACTCTGCACTCACAATCTGCACTCTGCACTCACACTCTGCACTCTGCACTCACACTCTGCACTCACACTCTGCACTCACACTCTGCACTCACACTCTGCACTCACACTCTGCACTCACACTCTGCACTCTGCACTCTGCACTCTGCACTCTGCACTCTGCACTCTGCACTCTGCACTCTGCACTCTGCACTCTGCACTCTGCACTCTGCACTCTGCACTCTGAATCTGCACTCTGCACTCACAATCTGCACTCTGCACTCACAATCTGCACTCTGCACTCTGAATCTGCACTCTGCACTCACAATCTGCACTCTGCACTCACAATCTGCACTCTGCACTCACAATCTGCACTCACAATCTGCACTCTGCACTCACAATCTGCACTCTGCACTCACAATCTGCACTCTGCCCTCACAATCTGCACTCTGCACTCACAATCTGCACTCTGCACTCACAATCTGCACTCTGCACTCACAATCTGCACTCTGCACTCACAATCTGCACTCTGCACTCTGCACTCTGCACTCTGCACTCTGCACTCTGCACTCTGCACTCTGCACTCTGCACTCTGCACTCTGAATCTGCACTCTGAATCTGCACTCTGCACTCTGCCCTCACAATCTGCACTCTGCACTCACAATCTGCACTCTGCACTCACAATCTGCACTCTGCACTCACAATCTGCACTCTGCACTCACAATCTGCACTCTGCACTCTGCACTCTGCACTCTGCACTCTGCACTCTGCACTCTGTACTCTGCACTCTGCACTCTGCACTCTGCACTCTGCACTCTGCACTCTGCACTCTGCACTCTGCACTCTGCACTCTGCACTCTGAATCTGCACTCTGAACTCTGAATCTGCACTCTGCACTCTGCACTCTGCACTCTGCACTCTGCACTCTGCACTCTGCACTCTGCACTCTGCACTCTGCACTCTGCACTCTGCACTCTGCACTCTGAATCTGCACTCTGAATCTGCACTCTGCACTCACAATCTGCACTCTGCACTCACAATCTGCACTCTGCACTCACAATCTGCACTCTGCACTCACAATCTGCACTCTGCACTCTGCACTCTGCACTCTGCACTCTGCACTCTGCACTCTGCACTCTGCACTCTGCACTCTGCACTCTGCACTCTGCACTCTGAATCTGCACTCTGAATCTGCACTCTGAATCTGCACTCTGCACTCTGCACTCTGAATCTGCACTCTGAATCTGCACTCTGCACTCACAATCTGCACTCTGCACTCTGAATCTGCACTCTGCACTCACAATCTGCACTCTGCACTCACAATCTGCACTCTGCACTCTGAATCTGCACTCTGCACTCACAATCTGCACTCTGCACTCTGCACTCTGCACTCTGCACTCTGCACTCTGAATCTGCACTCTGAATCTGCACTCTGCACTCTGCACTCTGAATCTGCACTCTGAATCTGCACTCTGCACTCACAATCTGCACTCTGCACTCTGAATCTGCACTCTGCACTCACAATCTGCACTCTGCACTCACAATCTGCACTCTGCACTCTGAATCTGCACTCTGCACTCACAATCTGCACTCTGCACTCTGAATCTGCACTCTGCACTCACAATCTGCACTCTGCACTCTGAATCTGCACTCTGCACTCTGCACTCTGCACTCTGCACTCTGCACTCTGCACTCTGCACTCTGCACTCTGAATCTGCACTCTGAATCTGCACTCACAATCTGCACTCTGAATCTGCACTCTGCACTCACAATCTGCACTCTGCACTCTGAATCTGCACTCTGCACTCACAATCTGCACTCTGCACTCACAATCTGCACTCTGCACTCTGCACTCTGCACTCTGCACTCTGCACTCTGCACTCTGCACTCTGCACTCTGCACTCTGCACTCTGAATCTGCACTCTGAATCTGCACTCTGCACTCACAATCTGCACTCTGCACTCTGAATCTGCACTCTGAATCTGCACTCTGCACTCACAATCTGCACTCTGCACTCTGAATCTGCACTCTGCACTCACAATCTGCACTCTGCACTCTGAATCTGCACTCTGCACTCACAATCTGCACTCTGCACTCACACTCTGCACTCACACTCTGCACTCACACTCTGCACTCACACTCTGCACTCACACTCTGCACTCACACTCTGCACTCACAATCTGCACTCTGCACTCACAATCTGCACTCACAATCTGCACTCACACTCTGCACTCACACTCTGCACTCACACTCTGCACTCACACTCTGCACTCTGCACTCTGCACTCTGCACTCTGCACTCTGCACTCTGCACTCTGCACTCTGCACTCTGCACTCTGCACTCTGCACTCTGAATCTGCACTCTGCACTCTGCACTCTGAATCTGCACTCTGCACTCACAATCTGCACTCTGCACTCACAATCTGCACTCTGCACTCTGAATCTGCACTCTGCACTCACAATCTGCACTCTGCACTCACAATCTGCACTCTGCACTCACAATCTGCACTCTGCACTCACAATCTGCACTCTGCACTCACAATCTGCACTCTGCACTCACAATCTGCACTCTGCACTCACAATCTGCACTCTGCACTCACAATCTGCACTCTGCACTCACAATCTGCACTCTGCACTCACAATCTGCACTCACACTCTGCACTCACACTCTGCACTCACACTCTGCACTCACACTCTGCACTCACACTCTGCACTCACACTCTGCACTCACACTCTGCACTCTGCACTCTGCACTCTGCACTCTGCACTCTGCACTCTGCACTCTGAATCTGCACTCTGCCCTCACAATCTGCACTCTGCACTCTGAATCTGCACTCTGAATCTGCACTCTGCACTCTGCACTCTGAATCTGCACTCTGCCCTCACAATCTGCACTCTGCACTCTGCACTCTGCACTCTGCACTCTGCACTCTGCACTCTGCACTCTGCACTCTGCACTCTGCACTCTGAATCTGCACTCTGAATCTGCACTCTGCACTCTGAATCTGCACTCTGCACTCACACTCTGCACTCACAATCTGCACTCTGCACTCACAATCTGCACTCTGCACTCACACTCTGCACTCTGCACTCACAATCTGCACTCTGCACTCACACTCTGCACTCTGCACTCTGAATCTGCACTCTGAATCTGCACTCTGCACTCTGAATCTGCACTCTGCACTCACACTCTGCACTCACAATCTGCACTCACAATCTGCACTCTGCACTCACAATCTGCACTCTGCACTCACACTCTGCACTCTGCACTCTGCACTCTGCACTCTGCACTCTGCACTCTGCACTCTGCACTCTGCACTCTGCACTCTGAATCTGCACTCACAATCTGCACTCTGCACTCACACTCTGCACTCACACTCTGCACTCACACTCTGCACTCAAACTCTGCTCTCTGCACTCTGCACTCTGCACTCTGCACTCTGAATCTGCACTCTGCACTCTGCACTCTGCACTCTGAATCTGCACTCACAATCTGCACTCTGCACTCACACTCTGCACTCACACTCTGCACTCACACTCTGCACTCACACTCTGCACTCTGCACTCTGCACTCTGCACTCTGAATCTGCACTCTGCACTCTGCACTCTGCACTCTGCACTCTGCACTCTGCACTCTGCACTCTGCACTCTGCACTCTGCACTCTGCACTCTGAATCTGCACTCACAATCTGCACTCTGCACTCACACTCTGCACTCACACTCTGCACTCACACTCTGCACTCACACTCTGCACTCTGCACTCTGCACTCTGCACTCTGCACTCTGAATCTGCACTCTGCACTCTGCACTCTGCACTCTGCACTCTGAATCTGCACTCACAATCTGCACTCTGCACTCACACTCTGCACTCACACTCTGCACTCACACTCTGCACTCACACTCTGCACTCTGCACTCTGCACTCTGCACTCTGCACTCTGCACTCTGCACTCTGCACTCTGCACTCTGCACTCTGCACTCACACTCTGCACTCTGCACTCTGCACTCTGCACTCACAATCTGCACTCTGCACTCTGAATCTGCACTCTGAATCTGCACTCTGCACTCTGCACTCTGAATCTGCACTCTGCACTCTGCACTCTGCACTCTGCACTCTGCACTCTGCACTCTGCACTCTGCACTCTGCACTCACAATCTGCACTCTGCACTCACAATCTGCACTCTGCACTCACAATCTGCACTCTGCACTCTGCACTCTGAATCTGCACTCTGCACTCTGCACTCTGAATCTGCACTCTGCACTCACACTCTGCACTCTGCACTCACACTCTGCACTCTGCACTCACACTCTGCACTCTGCACTCACACTCTGCACTCTGCACTCACACTCTGCACTCTGCACTCACAATCTGCACTCTGCACTCACAATCTGCACTCTGCACTCACAATCTGCACTCTGCACTCACACTCTGCACTCACACTCACACTCTGCACTCTGCACTCTGCACTCTGCACTCTGCACTCTGCACTCTGCACTCTGCACTCTGCACTCTGCACTCTGCACTCACACTCTGCACTCACACTCTGCACTCTGCACTCACACTCTGCACTCTGCACTCACAATCTGCACTCTGCACTCACACTCTGCACTCTGCACTCACAATCTGCACTCTGCACTCACAATCTGCACTCTGCACTCACACTCTGCACTCTGCACTCTGCACTCTGAATCTGCACTCTGCACTCTGAATCTGCACTCTGCACTCACACTCTGCACTCACACTCTGCACTCTGCACTCTGCACTCTGCACTCTGCACTCTGCACTCACAATCTGCACTCTGCACTCACACTCTGCACTCTGCACTCACACTCTGCACTCTGCACTCACACTCTGCACTCTGCACTCACACTCTGCACTCTGCACTCACACTCTGCACTCTGCACTCACAATCTGCACTCTGCACTCACACTCTGCACTCTGCACTCTGCACTCACACTCTGCACTCTGCACTCACACTCTGCACTCTGCACTCTGCACTCTGAATCTGCACTCTGCACTCTGAATCTGCACTCTGCACTCTGAATCTGCACTCTGCACTCTGAATCTGCACTCTGCACTCTGAATCTGCACTCTGCACTCTGAATCTGCACTCTGCACTCTGAATCTGCACTCTGCACTCTGCACTCACACTCTGCACTCTGCACTCACAATCTGCACTCTGCACTCACACTCTGCACTCTGCACTCACACTCTGCACTCTGAATCTGCACTCTGCACTCTGAATCTGCACTCTGCACTCTGCACTCTGAATCTGCACTCTGCACTCTGAATCTGCACTCTGCACTCTGCACTCTGCACTCTGCACTCTGCACTCTGCACTCTGCACTCTGCACTCTGCACTCTGAATCTGCACTCTGCACTCACACTCTGCACTCTGCACTCACACTCTGCACTCTGCACTCACACTCTGCACTCTGCACTCACACTCTGCACTCTGCACTCACAATCTGCACTCTGCACTCACAATCTGCACTCTGCACTCACACTCTGCACTCTGCACTCACACTCTGCACTCTGCACTCTGAATCTGCACTCTGCACTCACAATCTGCACTCTGCACTCACAATCTGCACTCTGCACTCACAATCTGCACTCTGCACTCACACTCTGCACTCTGCACTCACACTCTGCACTCTGCACTCTGAATCTGCACTCTGCACTCACAATCTGCACTCTGCACTCACAATCTGCACTCTGCACTCACAATCTGCACTCTGCACTCACACTCTGCACTCTGCACTCACACTCTGCACTCTGAATCTGCACTCTGCACTCTGAATCTGCACTCTGCACTCTGCACTCTGAATCTGCACTCTGCACTCTGAATCTGCACTCTGCACTCACACTCTGCACTCTGCACTCACACTCTGCACTCTGCACTCTGAATCTGCACTCTGCACTCTGAATCTGCACTCTGCACTCACAATCTGCACTCTGCACTCAGCACTCTGAATCTGCACTCTGCACTCTGCACTCTGCACTCTGCACTCTGCACTCTGCACTCTGCACTCTGCACTCTGCACTCTGCACTCTGCACTCTACAATCTGCACTCTGCACTCTGCACTCTACAATCTGCACTCTGCACTCACAATCTGCACTCTGCACTCACACTCTGCACTCACACTCTGCACTCACAATCTGCACTCACACTCTGCACTCTGCACTCACACTCTGCATCTGCACTCTGCACTCTGCACTCTGCACTCTGCACTCTGCACTCTGCACTCTGCACTCTGAATCTGCACTCTGCACTCTGCACTCTGAATCTGCACTCTGCACTCACACTCTGCACTCTGCACTCTGCACTCTGCACTCTGCACTCTGCACTCTGCACTCTGCACTCTGCACTCTGAATCTGCACTCTGCACTCTGCACTCTGCACTCTGCACTCTGCACTCTGAATCTGCACTCTGCACTCACACTCTGCACTCTGCACTCACACTCTGCACTCTGAATCTGCACTCTGCACTCTGAATCTGCACTCTGCACTCTGAATCTGCACTCTGCACTCTGAATCTGCACTCTGCACTCTGCACTCTGCACTCTGCACTCTGCACTCTGCACTCTGCGCTCTGCACTCTGCACTCTGCACTCTGCACTCTGCACTCTGCACTCACAATCTGCACTCTGCACTCACAATCTGCACTCTGCACTCTGAATCTGCACTCTGCACTCTGAATCTGCACTCTGCACTCTGAATCTGCACTCTGCACTCTGAATCTGCACTCTGCACTCACACTCTGCACTCTGCACTCACAATCTGCACTCTGCACTCTGAATCTGCACTCTGCACTCACACTCTGCACTCACAATCTGCACTCTGCACTCACAATCTGCACTCTGCACTCACAATCTGCACTCTGCACTCACACTCTGCACTCTGCACTCTGCACTCTGCACTCTGCACTCTGCACTCTGCACTCTGCACTCTGCACTCACACTCTGCACTCTGCACTCACAATCTGCACTCTGCACTCTGAATCTGCACTCTGCACTCACACTCTGCACTCACAATCTGCACTCTGCACTCACAATCTGCACTCTGCACTCACAATCTGCACTCTGCACTCACACTCTGCACTCTGCACTCTGCACTCTGCACTCTGCACTCTGCACTCTGCACTCTGCACTCTGCACTCTGCACTCTGCACTCTGCACTCTGCACTCTGCACTCTGAATCTGCACTCTGCACTCTGCACTCTGCACTCTGCACTCTGAATCTGCACTCTGCACTCTGCACTCTGAATCTGCACTCTGCACTCTGAATCTGCACTCTGCACTCTGAATCTGCACTCTGCACTCTGAATCTGCACTCTGCACTCTGAATCTGCACTCTGCACTCTGAATCTGCACTCTGCACTCACACTCTGCACTCACACTCTGCACTCTGCACTCTGCACTCTGCACTCTGCACTCTGCACTCTGCACTCTGCACTCACACTCTGCACTCTGCACTCACACTCTGCACTCTGCACTCACAATCTGCACTCTGCACTCTGAATCTGCACTCTGCACTCTGAATCTGCACTCTGCACTCACACTCTGCACTCACAATCTGCACTCTGCACTCACAATCTGCACTCTGCACTCGCACTCTGCACTCTGCACTCTGCACTCTGCACTCTGCACTCTGCACTCTGCACTCTGCACTCTGCACTCACAATCTGCACTCTGCACTCACAATCTGCACTCTGCACTCACAATCTGCACTCTGCACTCACAATCTGCACTCTGCACTCACAATCTGCACTCTGCACTCACAATCTGCACTCTGCACTCTGCACTCACACTCTGCACTCACACTCTGCACTCACAATCTGCACTCTGCACTCACAATCTGCACTCTGCACTCACAATCTGCACTCTGCACTCACAATCTGCACTCTGCACTCACAATCTGCACTCTGCACTCACAATCTGCACTCTGCACTCACAATCTGCACTCTGCACTCACAATCTGCACTCACAATCTGCACTCACAATCTGCACTCACAATCTGCACTCTGTGTTGGACAGGCCACATGAAAGGCCGCTCTCCCCCGGCCCGACCAGGCCTGAGCCCGGTCACGCAGGTACTACACACCACCCTTGCACGTCCTCCGTCCCCTCAGGGACCCCTGCCCTCGAGCATGTCAACCTCGTGGGTCCGATCCACTGCCAGCCCACGCGCCCATCCCGGGGCGCCATCTTGGACACTCCACCACGTGGCCACCTGGTCCCCGGCCGACCTCAACCCTGGGCCTGGCCAGGCCTCAGACATCCCGGCACCACCATCCACCCAGGAGGTGAGCGGGCTACTTGGCAAGTCAATGGGAGAAGGAGGTGTCGATGGCTCTCCCCCACCCAGTGCCGCTCGCCCATCGCCTCCCCGAGCGCTGGCTCCACCCCCCTGCTGGGTGTCTGGACTCCCTCATCCCGGACCTCCCGACCTCCAAGTGCGAGGGTCCGGACATCAAAGCACACCAGCCCTATAACTGGGGCAGCTCCAGAGCAGGAAGGCAGTTGTATCTTGGAGTCGAGAGACGTAAAGAGGAACTCATCCTAGACGGACTACTGGCGCTGCCGTAGCTCTGTCTTGTGCACCATCGTCCTGCCTGTTGGCGCTGCCACAAGACTTCGCAACCTTCATCTCCTTCATCGTCGTCGGGACCTGCTGGCGTGGCCGCGGACCGTTGTAACCGTCATCTTCACCGGGACCTGCAGGCTCCGCCGCGGACCGTCGTTTTTCCTTCGTCCATCTCGGGACCTGCTGGCTCCGCCGCGGCCCGATCATCTAGAACGCCGAGCTCGAGGATTGAGAGCTATTTTCCACTCATCGGTAACAAGACTGTCCCGCTACCCCTTTTCCTAATCCAGAGACCAGAACCGAGGGGACCCCTGAGTCCAGACCTCCTTGTATCATATCATCGTAACCTAAGAATTGCATATAAAGCCTCGTTAAACTTCAACCTTGTGTGGTGTCCGTCTGTGGGGGGGAAGTTACTTGTCTGTACAGTCGTTGGAGACGGCTCTCCCCGGAGACCTCTCCCCGTAGTCTCGGCCGACCCTCCCGGTCCGTCTAACATTGGTGGCCAGCGGCGCGATCCGAATCACCGCATAACGTACAGAGAGTAGCTCACCCCACGACGAAATCACAATGACAACTAAAGAAAGCGGATCAACCGAGAAGTTCCAAATGGAGAAATTAGAGGAGTACAGCCATCGTGAACTAAAACAATTCTGCATCGAACTGGGTATCGCTACCACCGGACTAAGCACCAAAGATGATTTTAAGCATGCCCTAGAATCTTGGGCAGAGACCGGGGCTGCCGGAACCCCCGACCAAAGCACCGCAGAAAAAACCACCACGGCCCCTGAAGGGCAAAGAACGGGTCTCTCGCAAGACGAGATCCAGGAAAGAGAAAGAACCCGACTACACGAGCTAGAAATGGCCCGGCTCAAAATGGACGTTGAACTTAAGTTGGCCGAACAAAAAATCAACTTAGAGCACCTGCGTCTCCGAGAAGAAAGAGAGGAGAAACAGAGACAAAGGGAGCTCGAGGAAAAGAAACTGGCGTACGAACACGAACGGAACCTAGCCGAGATCAACCTACGCAAGCAGAATAAAGAAGTAGGGGTGCCCGAGCGACCCCACACCTCAGGGGCCACAGAGAAAAAGGTACACATCCCCAAGGATGTTGTCCGAGAATATTTCCGAGAGGACGACATCCAACAATGGTTTAAGGCCTATGAAATCGCTATGACTGCACACCGGATCGATAGAAGCGATTGGGGAGCCGGTCTATGGGGGAGATTCCTCAATGAGGGCCGCGATACCCTGCTACAGCTCCCGGACCACCAGATGGCCTCCTATGACCATATGAAAGCGGCACTCCTCACCCGCTATGGCCTCACGCCCGAGATGTACCGTCAGAGGTTCCGAGACTGCACCCGCATCCCGGGTACAACTTGGGTGGACTATGTAACCTACTTTAGCCGAGCCTTCGAGGGCTGGATCAGAGGAAGCAATGTCACGACCTATGAACAACTGTTCAATCTGATGGTATGGGAGCATCTGTCGAACAATTGCTTCATTGAACTCCGCCAACACCTCCTCAACAGCAAGTTAACGGATCCCCGGCAGCTCGCAGCCGAAGCTGACCGGTGGGAGATCACCAGAGTGGGCCGGAATGGGTCCTACGAACAGAACCGGAACAACAATGGTCAGCACCGACCCAGAGGAGGAGGAGGGGGCCAAGGACGAGGAAGAGACAACGCTCCGGTCGCCCCCGCTACCAGCACCACCCCCCCGGCCAACCGGGGCAGCACCCCGGCGCGACCGGGGTACAGAGCCAATGTCACGTGTCACCGATGCCAACGGGTCGGCCACTATGCAAACGACCCAAATTGCCCGCAGTACCAGAGCCCAAGACCCCGCCAAGTGGCCGCTGCGGCCCTAGGGGAAGAACAGATCTCCGAGGAGCAGGAAGAATACGAACAAGAGCATCAAGAGTGGGAGCCAGCCGCCATGGCTCTAGCATGCTTAGGGGGGAAAGACATGGTCCCGCGGGTCCCCCTACCCGCTAACACCCAGAAGTACAGCCAATGGGTGAGCATCAATGGACGCCGGGCCGAAGCCCTTCGTGACACCGGGGCCAGTGTAACAGCAGTCCGCTGTCACCTGGTGACCCCAGAACAGTATCTACCGAACATTCTCTGCCCTGTACGATCAGCCGATAACTCGGAAAGTCTGTGTCGGATGGCCTGCGTCCCTTTCGAATGGGGAGGGGTCTCCGGCATGTTGAAAGTAACGGTCCGAGACGATGCCCCTGTAGACTGCCTCCTGGGAAATGACCTTGAAAGCTCTCCGTGGGCAGCCGTGGAGCGAAGAGAACACCTGGGGATGTTAGGCGTCCCGGACTGGGCGTGCGTCACCACCCGGTCCATGGCCGCCCGTGCCAACCACCGCCCCGAAGAACCCGAATGGCCGGCACCACCGCCCCCAGTCGCCCCAGCCGAAACCACCGACCGTGACATCCCCCCCGAACCAGCTCAACCTTCCGACCTCGCTAACCTCGACCAGTGGCCTCAAGAGGGGGGGCCCACGCAAGAACAATTTCGCCAAGAACAGAAGACCTGTCCCTCCCTCGAGGGACTCCGCCAGCAAGCGCTCGCCCAAAGCGCAGGGGATACCTCCGGAACTCATTGGGTCTACTGGGACAATGATCTGCTGTACAGCGAGCAAAGAATCGCCGAGCTGGGGGCCAACCGAGTATTAGTGGTGCCCCTCCGTTTTAGAGACTTTCTGCTAAACCTGGCCCACGATGTCCCCCTGGCAGGACACCTGGGACAAGATAAAACCTACAGTCGCCTAGTGACCCACTTCTTCTGGCCCAAAATGAGGAACGATGTGCACCAGCATTGCCGGTCTTGCCCCACGTGCCAAGCCAGTGGAAAGAGCGGCCGCAAACTAAAGGCTCCCCTGCAACCTTTTCCTGTGGTCACTACCCCGTTTGAGAGGGTCGGAATAGACATTGTGGGGCCCCTGGACCCGCGCACAAAACAAGGCCATCGATTCATCTTGGTACTAGTGGACCACGCCACCCGCTACCCTGAGGCTGTCCCTCTGCGGACTGTGACAGCCCCGGTAGTCGGCCGGGCTCTGATGGGGATCTTCTCCCGTGTGGGCTTCCCCCGAGAAGTCGTCAGCGACAGAGGCACGAACTTTATTTCTAAATACATGAAATCCCTCTGGCAACAGTGCGGGGTCACCTACCGATTCACGACCCCCTATCACCCTCAAGGGAACGGACTCGTTGAGCGGTTCAACCGCACGCTAAAGGGGATGATCGGGGGGTTGGAAGAGCCCCTCCGTCGCCAGTGGGATGTGCTGCTGCCGTGCCTCCTCTTCGCTTATCGAGAGGTCCCCCAGAAATCCCTGGGCTTCAGCCCATTTGAACTACTATATGGACACCCAGTGCGGGGGCCGCTCAGCCTAGTCAAAGAAGGCTGGGAGCTGCCTCCGTTAAAGAACCCTTCAGATGTCTTCCGGTATCTCTTAACCCTCCGCAACCAGACCCGGCGGTTCCGGGAACTGGCAAAAGCCAACCTAGAGGCCAGTCAAGAGGACATGAAAAAGTGGTATGACCGGAATGCCTCATCCATTGAATTTGAACCTGGCCAACAGGTATGGGTGATGTCCCCCACCGAACCATGCGCCCTACAAGACAAATGGACGGGGCCCTTCAAAGTAATCGAGCGCAAGGGTCCTGCCACCTATCTCATCGACATGGAATCCTCCCGGAACCCACTCCGGGTCCTCCACGCTAACAGACTAAAGCCCCACTTTGTGCGTACAGAACTCAGCCTCCTGATGGCCACAGACACTGGGGCTGAAGAAGACTCCGAGCCCCTCCCTGACCTCCTACGGACTCGGGAGCAAGACGGCTCCGTGGATGGGGTCCGACTCTCGGAGGCCCTCACCAGAGAGCAACGCCAGGAATGTCAAGTCCTCCTATCACAGTTCGCCAGCCTGTTCTCCCTCACCCCAGGTGTCACTTCCTGGTGTGTGCACGATGTGGACACGGGGGACAGCCCCCCTATCCGCCACCGGGCCTACCGCGTGCCAGATCGGGTACGGGCCTGCATCCAGGAAGAAGTAGCCAAGATGCTCACACTCGGGGTCATCGAGGCCTCAGACAGCCCCTGGGCCAGCCCTGTAGTACTGGTCCCCAAAGCAGCTGCCCCCGGCACCACACCAGAACTCCGGTTCTGCGTCGACTACCGGGGCTTGAATGCGGTCACCCGAACGGACGCACATCCCATCCCCCGGGCAGATGAACTGATCGACCGCATGGGAGCTGCCCGCTACCTCAGTATCTTCGACCTGACGGCGGGCTACTGGCAGATCGGCCTCACACCCCGGGCGCAAGAACGTTCTGCCTTTTCCACACCCGATGGCCATTACCATTTCACAGTCATGCCCTTCGGCATGAAGAACGCCCCAGCGACATTCCAACGGCTCGTCAATCAGGTCCTGGCGGGGCTCGAAGGATTCAGCGCCGCCTACCTAGACGACATCGCTGTGTACAGCCACCATTGGTCCGAGCACCTCCACCACCTCCGAGCAGTGCTGCAAGCCCTACAGCGGGCTGGCCTCACGATCAAGGCCAGCAAATGTCAAATTGGGCAAGGGACTGTAACCTACCTCGGGCACCAGGTGGGAAGCGGCCTGGTGGCCCCTCTGCAGCTAAAAATTGCCGCCATCCAGTCCTGGCAGTCCCCCATCACCCAGACCGAGGTGCGAGCCTTCCTGGGCCTCACAGGCTACTACCGAAGGTTCGTGAAAGACTATGGGACTATAGTGGGGCCCCTCACAGAACTCACGTCGAAAAACCAGCCCAAGAAAGTCAACTGGACCCCAGAGTGTCAAGCTGCCTTTGAACAATTGAAAGCCGCCATGTGTTCCGCCCCTGTGCTCCAGGCCCCCGACTACAGCCGGGAGTTCGTCGTTCAGACGGATGCCTCCGACCATGGCATTGGGGCAGTCCTGTCTCAAGTGAACACCGACGGCCTTGATCAACCGGTGGCCTTCATTAGCCGGCGACTCCTACCACGGGAACAGCGCTGGAGCACCATAGAGAGGGAGGCCTTCGCTGTGGTATGGGCCCTCAAAAAGCTCCGGCCCTACCTTTTTGGCACACACTTTCGGGTACAGACCGACCACCGACCCCTGCAGTGGCTGATGCAGATGCGGGGGGAAAACCCAAAGTTACTACGCTGGTCCATCTCCCTACAAGGTATGGACTTCACAGTCGAACACCGGCCTGGGCCAGATCACGCCAACGCGGATGGCCTGTCCCGGTTCTTCCGCCTCGACGAGGAGAGTCCCCAAGAGGATGGGTAACTCTCCCCGCCTTCAGCTGGGGGGGACGCATGTTGGACAGGCCACATGAAAGGCCGCTCTCCCCCGGCCCGACCAGGCCTGAGCCCGGTCACGCAGGTACTACACACCACCCTTGCACGTCCTCCGTCCCCTCAGGGACCCCTGCCCTTGAGCATGTCAACCTCGTGGGTCCGATCCACTGCCAGCCCACGCGCCCATCCCGGGGCGCCATCTTGGACACTCCACCACGTGGCCACCTGGTCCCCGGCCGACCTCAACCCTGGGCCTGGCCAGGCCTCAGACATCCCGGCACCACCATCCACCCAGGAGGTGAGCGGGCTACTTGGCAAGTCAATGGGAGAAGGAGGTGTCGATGGCTCTCCCCCACCCAGTGCCGCTCGCCCATCGCCTCCCCGAGCGCTGGCTCCACCCCCCTGCTGGGTGTCTGGACTCCCTCATCCCGGACCTCCCGACCTCCAAGTGCGAGGGTCCGGACATCAAAGCACACCAGCCCTATAACTGGGGCAGCTCCAGAGCAGGAAGGCAGTTGTATCTTGGAGTCGAGAGACGTAAAGAGGAACTCATCCTAGACGGACTACTGGCGCTGCCGTAGCTCTGTCTTGTGCACCATCGTCCTGCCTGTTGGCGCTGCCACAAGACTTCGCAACCTTCATCTCCTTCATCGTCGTCGGGACCTGCTGGCGTGGCCGCGGACCGTTGTAACCGTCATCTTCACCGGGACCTGCAGGCTCCGCCGCGGACCGTCGTTTTTCCTTCGTCCATCTCGGGACCTGCTGGCTCCGCCGCGGCCCGATCATCTAGAACGCCGAGCTCGAGGATTGAGAGCTATTTTCCACTCATCGGTAACAAGACTGTCCCGCTACCCCTTTTCCTAATCCAGAGACCAGAACCGAGGGGACCCCTGAGTCCAGACCTCCTTGTATCATATCATCGTAACCTAAGAATTGCATATAAAGCCTCGTTAAACTTCAACCTTGTGTGGTGTCCGTCTGTGGGGGGGAAGTTACTTGTCTGTACAGTCGTTGGAGACGGCTCTCCCCGGAGACCTCTCCCCGTAGTCTCGGCCGACCCTCCCGGTCCGTCTAACACTCTGCACTCTGCACTCTGCACTCTGCACTCTGCACTCTGCACTCTGCACTCTGCACTCTGCACTCTGAATCTGCACTCTGCACTCTGCACTCTGCACTCTGCACTCTGCACTCTGCACTCTGCACTCTGCACTCTGCACTCTGCACTCTGCACTCTGAATCTGCACTCTGCACTCTGAATCTGCACTCTGCACTCTGAATCTGCACTCTGCACTCTGAATCTGCACTCTGCACTCTGAATCTGCACTCTGCACTCACAATCTGCACTCTGCACTCTGAATCTGCACTCTGCACTCTGAATCTGCACTCTGCACTCTGAATCTGCACTCTGCACTCTGCACTCTGCACTCTGCACTCTGCACTCTGCACTCTGCACTCTGCACTCTGCACTCTGCACTCTGCACTCACACTCTGCACTCTGCACTATGCACTCTGCACTCTGCACTCTGCACTCTGCACTCTGCACTCTGCACTCTGCACTCACACTCTGCACTCACACTCTGCACTCACACTCTGCACTCACACTCTGCACTCACACTCTGCACTCACACTCTGCACTCACAATCTGCACTCTGCACTCTGCACTCTGCACTCTGCACTCACAATCTGCACTCTGCACTCACAATCTGCACTCTGCACTCACAATCTGCACTCTGCACTCACAATCTGCACTCTGCACTCACACTCTGCACTCTGCACTCACACTCTGCACTCTGCACTCACACTCTGCACTCTGCCCTCACAATCTGCACTCTGCCCTCACAATCTGCACTCTGCCCTCACAATCTGCACTCTGCACTCACAATCTGCACTCTGCACTCGCAATCTGCACTCTGCACTCGCACTCTGCACTCTGCACTCGCACTCTGCACTCTGCACTCGCAATCTGCACTCTGCACTCACAATCTGCACTCTGCACTCACAATCTGCACTCACAATCTGCACTCACAATCTGCACTCACAATCTGCACTCTGCACTCACAATCTGCACTCTGCACTCACAATCTGCACTCTGCACTCACAATCTGCACTCTGCACTCACAATCTGCACTCACAATCTGCACTCTGCACTCTGCACTCTGCACTCTGCACTCTGCACTCTGCACTCTGCACTCTGCACTCTGCACTCTGCACTCTGCACTCTGCACTCTGCACTCTGCACTCTGCACTCTGCACTCACACTCTGCACTCTGCACTCTGCACTCTGCACTCACAATCTGCACTCTGCACTCACAATCTGCACTCACAATCTGCACTCACAATCTGCACTCACAATCTGCACTCTGCACTCACAATCTGCACTCTGCACTCACAATCTGCACTCTGCACTCACAATCTGCACTCTGCACTCACAATCTGCACTCACAATCTGCACTCTGCACTCTGCACTCTGCACTCTGCACTCTGCACTCTGCACTCTGCACTCTGCACTCACAATCTGCACTCTGCACTCACAATCTGCACTCTGCACTCACAATCTGCACTCTGCACTCACACTCTGCATTCTGCACTCACAATCTGCACTCTGCACTCACAATCTGCACTCTGCACTCACACTCTGCACTCTGCACTCTGCACTCACACTCTGCACTCTGCACTCTGCACTCTGCACTCACACTCTGCACTCTGCACTCTGCACTCTGCACTCTGCACTCTGCACTCTGCACTCTGCACTCTGCACTCTGCACTCTGCACTCTGCACTCACACTCTGCACTCTGCACTCTGCACTCTGCACTCACACTCTGCACTCTGCACTCTGCACTCTGCACTCTGCACTCACACTCTGCACTCTGCACTCACACTCTGCACTCTGCACTCTGCACTCTGCGCTCTGCACTCACACTCTGCACTCTGCACTCTGCACTCTGCACTCTGCACTCTGCACTCACACTCTGCACTCACACTCTGCACTCTGCACTCACACTCTGCACTCTGCACTCGCAATCTGCACTCTGCACTCGCACTCTGCACTCTGCACTCACAATCTGCACTCTGCACTCACAATCTGCACTCACAATCTGCACTCTGCACTCACAATCTGCACTCACAATCTGCACTCACAATCTGCACTCTGCACTCACAATCTGCACTCTGCACTCACAATCTGCACTCTGCACTCACAATCTGCACTCTGCACTCACAATCTGCACTCACAATCTGCACTCTGCACTCTGCACTCTGCACTCTGCACTCTGCACTCACACTCTGCACTCTGCACTCACACTCTGCACTCTGCGCTCTGCACTCACACTCTGCACTCTGCACTCACACTCTGCACTCACACTCTGCACTCACACTCTGCACTCACAATCTGCACTCACACTCTGCACTCACACTCTGCACTCACACTCTGCACTCACAATCTGCACTCACACTCTGCACTCACAATCTGCACTCTGCACTCTGCACTCTGCACTCTGCACTCTGCACTCTGCACTCTGCACTCACAATCTGCACTCTGCACTCACAATCTGCACTCTGCACTCACAATCTGCACTCTGCACTCACAATCTGCACTCTGCACTCACAATCTGCACTCTGCACTCACACTCTGCACTCTGCACTCACACTCTGCACTCTGCCCTCACAATCTGCACTCTGCCCTCACAATCTGCACTCTGCCCTCACAATCTGCACTCTGCCCTCACAATCTGCACTCTGCACTCACAATCTGCACTCTGCACTCGCAATCTGCACTCTGCACTCGCACTCTGCACTCTGCACTCGCACTCTGCACTCTGCACTCACAATCTGCACTCTGCACTCACAATCTGCACTCTGCACTCACAATCTGCACTCACAATCTGCACTCACAATCTGCACTCACAATCTGCACTCTGCACTCACAATCTGCACTCTGCACTCACAATCTGCACTCTGCACTCACAATCTGCACTCTGCACTCACAATCTGCACTCACAATCTGCACTCTGCACTCTGCACTCTGCACTCTGCACTCTGCACTCTGCACTCTGCACTCTGCACTCACACTCTGCACTCTGCACTCGCAATCTGCACTCGCACTCTGCACTCTGCACTCTGCACTCTGCACTCACACTCTGCACTCACACTCTGCACTCACACTCTGCACTCTGCACTCACACTCTGCACTCTGCACTCGCAATCTGCACTCTGCACTCGCACTCTGCACTCTGCACTCACAATCTGCACTCTGCACTCACAATCTGCACTCTGCACTCACAATCTGCACTCACAATCTGCACTCTGCACTCACAATCTGCACTCTGCACTCACAATCTGCACTCTGCACTCACAATCTGCACTCTGCACTCACAATCTGCACTCACAATCTGCACTCTGCACTCTGCACTCTGCACTCTGCACTCTGCACTCTGCACTCTGCACTCTGCACTCTACACTCTGCACTCTGCACTCGCACTCTGCGCTCTGCACTCTACACTCTGCACTCTGCACTCACACTCTGCACTCTGCGCTCTGCACTCACACTCTGCACTCTGCACTCACACTCTGCACTCACACTCTGCACTCACACTCTGCACTCACACTCTGCACTCTGCACTCACACTCTGCACTCTGCACTCTGCACTCTGCACTCTGCACTCTGCACTCTGCACTCTGCACTCTGCACTCTGCACTCTGCACTCTGCACTCTGCACTCACACTCTGCACTCTGCACTCTGCACTCTGCACTCTGCACTCTGCACTCTGCACTCTGCACTCTGCACTCACACTCTGCACTCTGCACTCTGCACTCTGCACTCTGCACTCTGCACTCTGCACTCACACTCTGCACTCACACTCTGCACTCTGCACTCTGCACTCTGCACTCTGCACTCTGCACTCTGCACTCTGCACTCACACTCTGCACTCTGCACTCACACTCTGCACTCTGCACTCACAATCTGCACTCACACTCTGCACTCACACTCTGCACTCACACTCTGCACTCTGCACTCACACTCTGCACTCTGCACTCTGCACTCTGCACTCACACTCTGCACTCACACTCTGCACTCTGCACTCACACTCTGCACTCTGCACTCTGCACTCTGCACTCACACTCTGCATTCCGCACTCACACTCTGCACTCTGCACTCACACTCTGCACTCACACTCTGCACTCACACTCTGCACTCTGCACTCACACTCTGCACTCTGCACTCACACTCTGCACTCTGCACTCACAATCTGCACTCTGCACTCTGCACTCACACTCTGCACTCACACTCTGCACTCTGCACTCACACTCTGCACTCTGCACTCTGCACTCTGCACTCTGCACTCTGCACTCACACTCTGCACTCTGCACTCACACTCTGCACTCTGCACTCACACTCTGCACTCTGCACTCACACTCTGCACTCTGCACTCACACTCTGCACTCTGCACTCACACTCTGCACTCTGCACTCACACTCTGCACTCTGCACTCACACTCTGCACTCACACTCTGCACTCTGCACTCACACTCTGCACTCTGCACTCTGCACTCACACTCTGCACTCTGCACTCACACTCTGCACTCTGCACTCACACTCTGCACTCTGCACTCACACTCTGCACTCTGCACTCACACTCTGCACTCTGCACTCACACTCTGCACTCACACTCTGCACTCTGCACTCACACTCTGCACTCACACTCTGCACTCTGCACTCACACTCTGCACTCTGCACTCTGCACTCTGCACTCACACTCTGCATTCCGCACTCACACTCTGCACTCTGCACTCACACTCTGCACTCTGCACTCACACTCTGCACTCTGCACTCACACTCTGCACTCTGCACTCACACTCTGCACTCACACTCTGCACTCTGCACTCACACTCTGCACTCTGCACTCACACTCTGCACTCTGCACTCACACTCTGCACTCTGCACTCACACTCTGCACTCACACTCTGCACTCTGCACTCACACTCTGCACTCTGCACTCTGCACTCACACTCTGCACTCTGCACTCACACTCTGCACTCACACTCTGCACTCACACTCTGCACTCTGCACTCACACTCTGCACTCTGCACTCTGCACTCACACTCTGCACTCTGCACTCACACTCTGCACTCTGCACTCACACTCTGCACTCTGCACTCACACTCTGCACTCTGCACTCACACTCTGCACTCTGCACTCACACTCTGCACTCACACTCTGCACTCTGCACTCACACTCTGCACTCACACTCTGCACTCTGCACTCACACTCTGCACTCTGCACTCTGCACTCTGCACTCACACTCTGCATTCCGCACTCACACTCTGCACTCTGCACTCACACTCTGCACTCTGCACTCACACTCTGCACTCTGCACTCACACTCTGCACTCACACTCTGCACTCTGCACTCACACTCTGCACTCTGCACTCACACTCTGCACTCACACTCTGCACTCTGCACTCTGCACTCTGCACTCTGCACTCTGCACTCACACTCTGCACTCACACTCTGCACTCACACTCTGCACTCTGCACTCTGCACTCTGCACTCTGCACTCTGCACTCTGCACTCTGCACTCTGCACTCTGCACTCTGCACTCACACTCTGCACTCTGCACTCTGCACTCACACTCTGCACTCTGCACTCACAATCTGCACTCACACTCTGCACTCACACTCTGCACTCACACTCTGCACTCTGCACTCACACTCTGCACTCTGCACTCTGCACTCTGCACTCACACTCTGCACTCACACTCTGCACTCTGCACTCTGCACTCTGCACTCACACTCTGCACTCACACTCTGCACTCACACTCTGCACTCTGCACTCTGCACTCTGCACTCTGCACTCTGCACTCTGCACTCTGCACTCTGCACTCTGCACTCTGCACTCTGCACTCTGCACTCTGCACTCACACTCTGCATTCCGCACTCACACTCTGCACTCTGCACTCTGCACTCACACTCTGCACTCACACTCTGCACTCTGCACTCACACTCTGCACTCACACTCTGCACTCACACTCTGCACTCTGCACTCACACTCTGCACTCTGCACTCTGCACTCTGCACTCTGCACTCACACTCTGCACTCACACTCTGCACTCTGCACTCTGCACTCTGCACTCTGCACTCTGCACTCTGCACTCTGCACTCTGCACTCACACTCTGCACTCACACTCTGCACTCACACTTTGCACTCTGCACTCTGCACTCTGCACTCTGCACTCACACTCTGCACTCTGCACTCTGCACTCACACTCTGCATTCCGCACTCACACTCTGCACTCTGCACTCTGCACTCTGCACTCTGCACTCACACTCTGCACTCACACTCTGCACTCACACTCTGCACTCACACTCTGCACTCACACTCTGCACTCACACTCTGCACTCACACTCTGCACTCTGCACTCTGCACTCTGCACTCACACTCTGCACTCTGCACTCTGCACTCTGCACTCTACACTCACACTCTGCACTCACACTCTGCACTCACACTCTGCACTCTGCACTCTGCACTCTGCACTCACACTCTGCACTCTGCACTCTGCACTCTGCACTCTGCACTCTGCACTCTGCACTCACACTCTGCACTCTGCACTCTGCACTCTGCACTCACACTCTGCACTCTGCACTCACACTCTGCACTCTGCACTCTGCACTCTGCACTCACACTCTGCACTCACACTCTGCACTCTGCACTCTGCACTCTGCACTCTGCACTCTGCACTCACACTCTGCACTCTGCACTCTGCACTCTGCACTCTGCACTCTGCACTCTGCACTCACACTCTGCACTCTGCACTCTGCACTCTGCACTCACACTCTGCACTCTGCACTCACACTCTGCACTCACACTCTGCACTCTGCACTCACACTCTGCACTCACACTCTGCACTCTGCACTCTGCACTCTGCACTCTGCACTCTGCACTCTGCACTCTGCACTCTGCACTCTGCACTCTGCACTCTGCACTCACACTCTGCACTCACACTCTGCATTCCGCACTCACACTCTGCACTCTGCACTCTGCACTCACACTCTGCACTCTGCACTCACACTCTGCACTCACACTCTGCACTCTGCACTCACACTCTGCACTCACACTCTGCACTCTGCACTCACACTCTGCACTCTGCACTCTGCACTCACACTCTGCACTCTGCACTCACACTCTGCACTCTGCACTCACACTCTGCACTCACACTCTGCACTCACACTCTGCACTCTGCACTCACACTCTGCACTCTGCACTCACACTCTGCACTCTGCACTCACACTCTGCACTCACACTCTGCACTCACACTCTGCACTCTGCACTCACACTCTGCACTCTGCACTCTGCACTCTGCACTCACACTCTGCACTCTGCACTCACACTCTGCACTCTGCACTCACACTCTGCACTCACACTCTGCACTCACACTCTGCACTCTGCACTCACACTCTGCACTCACACTCTGCACTCTGCACTCACACTCTGCACTCACACTCTGCACTCTGCACTCTGCACTCTGCACTCTGCACTCACACTCTGCACTCACACTCTGCACTCTGCACTCACACTCTGCACTCACACTCTGCACTCTGCACTCACACTCTGCACTCTGCACTCACACTCTGCACTCACACTCTGCACTCTGCACTCTGCACTCTGCACTCTGCACTCTGCACTCACACTCTGCACTCACACTCTGCACTCACACTCTGCACTCTGCACTCTGCACTCTGCACTCTGCACTCTGCACTCTGCACTCTGCACTCTGCACTCTGCACTCTGCACTCTGCACTCACACTCTGCACTCTGCACTCTGCACTCACACTCTGCACTCTGCACTCACAATCTGCACTCACACTCTGCACTCACACTCTGCACTCACACTCTGCACTCTGCACTCACACTCTGCACTCTGCACTCTGCACTCTGCACTCACACTCTGCACTCACACTCTGCACTCTGCACTCTGCACTCTGCACTCACACTCTGCACTCACACTCTGCACTCACACTCTGCACTCTGCACTCTGCACTCTGCACTCTGCACTCTGCACTCTGCACTCTGCACTCTGCACTCTGCACTCTGCACTCTGCACTCTGCACTCACACTCTGCATTCCGCACTCACACTCTGCACTCTGCACTCTGCACTCACACTCTGCACTCACACTCTGCACTCTGCACTCACACTCTGCACTCACACTCTGCACTCATACTCTGCACTCTGCACTCACACTCTGCACTCTGCACTCTGCACTCTGCACTCTGCACTCACACTCTGCACTCACACTCTGCACTCTGCACTCTGCACTCTGCACTCTGCACTCTGCACTCTGCACTCTGCACTCTGCACTCTGCACTCTGCACTCACACTCTGCACTCACACTCTGCACTCACACTTTGCACTCTGCACTCTGCACTCTGCACTCTGCACTCACACTCTGCACTCTGCACTCTGCACTCACACTCTGCATTCCGCACTCACACTCTGCACTCTGCACTCTGCACTCTGCACTCTGCACTCACACTCTGCACTCACACTCTGCACTCACACTCTGCACTCACACTCTGCACTCACACTCTGCACTCACACTCTGCACTCACACTCTGCACTCTGCACTCTGCACTCTGCACTCACACTCTGCACTCTGCACTCTGCACTCTGCACTCTACACTCACACTCTGCACTCACACTCTGCACTCACACTCTGCACTCTGCACTCTGCACTCTGCACTCACACTCTGCACTCTGCACTCTGCACTCTGCACTCTGCACTCTGCACTCTGCACTCACACTCTGCACTCTGCACTCTGCACTCTGCACTCACACTCTGCACTCTGCACTCACACTCTGCACTCTGCACTCTGCACTCTGCACTCACACTCTGCACTCACACTCTGCACTCTGCACTCTGCACTCTGCACTCTGCACTCTGCACTCACACTCTGCACTCTGCACTCTGCACTCTGCACTCTGCACTCTGCACTCTGCACTCACACTCTGCACTCTGCACTCTGCACTCTGCACTCACACTCTGCACTCTGCACTCACACTCTGCACTCACACTCTGCACTCTGCACTCACACTCTGCACTCACACTCTGCACTCTGCACTCTGCACTCTGCACTCTGCACTCTGCACTCTGCACTCTGCACTCACACTCTGCACTCACACTCTGCATTCCGCACTCACACTCTGCACTCTGCACTCTGCACTCACACTCTGCACTCTGCACTCACACTCTGCACTCACACTCTGCACTCTGCACTCACACTCTGCACTCACACTCTGCACTCTGCACTCACACTCTGCACTCTGCACTCTGCACTCACACTCTGCACTCTGCACTCACACTCTGCACTCTGCACTCACACTCTGCACTCACACTCTGCACTCACACTCTGCACTCTGCACTCACACTCTGCACTCTGCACTCACACTCTGCACTCTGCACTCACACTCTGCACTCACACTCTGCACTCACACTCTGCACTCTGCACTCACACTCTGCACTCTGCACTCTGCACTCTGCACTCACACTCTGCACTCTGCACTCACACTCTGCACTCTGCACTCACACTCTGCACTCACACTCTGCACTCACACTCTGCACTCTGCACTCACACTCTGCACTCACACTCTGCACTCTGCACTCACACTCTGCACTCACACTCTGCACTCTGCACTCTGCACTCTGCACTCTGCACTCACACTCTGCACTCTGCACTCACACTCTGCACTCTGCACTCACACTCTGCACTCACACTCTGCACTCTGCACTCACACTCTGCACTCTGCACTCTGCACTCTGCACTCTGCACTCTGCACTCTGCACTCACACTCTGCACTCACACTCTGCACTCTACACTCACACTCTGCACTCTGCACTCACACTCTGCACTCTGCACTCACAATCTGCACTCTGCACTCTGCACTCACACTCTGCACTCACACTCTGCACTCTGCACTCACACTCTGCACTCTGCACTCACACTCTGCACTCTGCACTCACAATCTGCACTCTGCACTCTGCACTCACACTCTGCACTCACACTCTGCACTCACACTCTGCACTCTGCACTCACACTCTGCACTCTGCACTCACACTCTGCACTCTGCACTCACACTCTGCACTCTGCACTCACACTCTGCACTCTGCACTCACACTCTGCACTCTGCACTCACAATCTGCACTCTGCACTCACAATCTGCACTCTGCACTCTGCACTCACACTCTGCACTCACACTCTGCACTCTGCACTCACACTCTGCACTCTGCACTCACACTCTGCACTCTGCACTCACACTCTGCACTCACACTCTGCACTCTGCACTCACACTCTGCACTCTGCACTCTGCACTCTGCACTCTGCACTCACACTCTGCACTCACACTCTGCACTCTGCACTCACACTCTGCACTCTGCACTCACACTCTGCACTCTGCACTCACACTCTGCACTCACACTCTGCACTCTGCACTCACACTCTGCACTCTGCACTCTGCACTCTGCACTCTGCACTCTGCACTCTGCACTCACACTCTGCATTCCGCACTCACACTCTGCATTCCGCACTCACACTCTGCACTCTGCACTCTGCACTCTGCACTCACAATCTGCACTCACACTCTGCACTCTGCACTCACACTCTGCACTCTGCACTCACACTCTGCACTCACACTCTGCACTCACACTCTGCACTCACACTCTGCACTCACACTCTGCACTCACACTCTGCACTCACACTCTGCACTCACACTCTGCACTCACACTCTGCACTCTGCACTCTGCACTCTGCACTCTGCACTCTGCACTCACACTCTGCACTCTGCACTCACACTCTGCACTCACACTCTGCACTCACACTCTGCACTCTGCACTCTGCACTCTGCACTCTGCACTCTGCACTCACACTCTGCACTCTACACTCACACTCTGCACTCACACTCTGCACTCACACTCTGCACTCTGCACTCTGCACTCTGCACTCTGCACTCTGCACTCACACTCTGCACTCTGCACTCACAATCTGCACTCTGCACTCACAATCTGCACTCACAATCTGCACTCTGCACTCACAATCTGCACTCTGCACTCACAATCTGCACTCACAATCTGCACTCTGCACTCACAATCTGCACTCTGCACTCACACTCTGCACTCTGCACTCACAATCTGCACTCTGCACTCACAATCTGCACTCTGCACTCACAATCTGCACTCTGCACTCACAATCTGCACTCACAATCTGCACTCTGCACTCACAATCTGCACTCTGCACTCACAATCTGCACTCACAATCTGCACTCACACTCTGCACTCTGCACTCTGCACTCTGCACTCTGCACTCTGCACTCTGCACTCTGCACTCTGCACTCTGCACTCACAATCTGCACTCTGCACTCACAATCTGCACTCTGCACTCTGCACTCTGCACTCACACTCTGCACTCTGCACTCACACTCTGCACTCTGCACTCACACTCTGCACTCACACTCTGCACTCACACTCTGCACTCTGCACTCACACTCTGCACTCTGCACTCTGCACTCTGCACTCTGCACTCTGCACTCTGCACTCTGCACTCACAATCTGCACTCTGCACTCTGCACTCTGCACTCTGCACTCTGCACTCTGCACTCTGCACTCTGCACTCTGCACTCTGCACTCACAATCTGCACTCTGCACTCACAATCTGCACTCTGCACTCACAATCTGCACTCTGCACTCTGAACTCTGCACTCACACTCTGCACTCTGCACTCACACTCTGCACTCACACTCTGCACTCACACTCTGCACTCTGCACTCACACTCTGCACTCTGCACTCACACTCTGCACTCTGCACTCACACTCTGCACTCACACTCTGCACTCTGCACTCTGCACTCTGCACTCACACTCTGCACTCTGCACTCACACTCTGCACTCACACTCTGCACTCTGCACTCTGCACTCTGAATCTGCACTCTGAATCTGCACTCTGCACTCTGCACTCACACTCTGCACTCTGCACTCACACTCTGCACTCTGCACTCACACTCTGCACTCACACTCTGCACTCACACTCTGCACTCACACTCTGCACTCACACTCTGCACTCTGCACTCTGCACTCTGCACTCTGCACTCTGCACTCTGCACTCACACTCTGCACTCTGCACTCACACTCTGCACTCTGCACTCACACTCTGCACTCTGCACTCACAATCTGCACTCTGCACTCACAATCTGCACTCACAATCTGCACTCTGCACTCACAATCTGCACTCTGCACTCACAATCTGCACTCACAATCTGCACTCTGCACTCACAATCTGCACTCTGCACTCACACTCTGCACTCTGCACTCACAATCTGCACTCTGCACTCACAATCTGCACTCTGCACTCACAATCTGCACTCTGCACTCACAATCTGCACTCTGCACTCACACTCTGCACTCTGCACTCTGCACTCTGCACTCTGCACTCTGCACTCTGCACTCTGCACTCTGCACTCACAATCTGCACTCTGCACTCTGAATCTGCACTCTGCACTCTGAATCTGCACTCTGCACTCTGAATCTGCACTCTGAATCTGCACTCTGCACTCTGAATCTGCACTCTGCACTCTGAATCTGCACTCTGCACTCTGAATCTGCACTCTGAATCTGCACTCTGCACTCTGAATCTGCACTCTGAATCTGCACTCTGCACTCTGAATCTGCACTCTGCACTCTGAATCTGCACTCTGCACTCTGAATCTGCACTCTGCACTCTGAATCTGCACTATGCACTCTGAATCTGCACTCTGCACTCTGAATCTGCACTCTGCACTCTGAATCTGCACTCTGCACTCACACTCTGCACTCTGCACTCACACTCTGCACTCTGCACTCACACTCTGCACTCTGCACTCACACTCTGCACTCTGCACTCACACTCTGCACTCTGCACTCTGCACTCACACTCTGCACTCACACTCTGCACTCTGCACTCTGCACTCACACTCTGCACTCTGCACTCACAATCTGCACTCTGCACTCTGCACTCACACTCTGCACTCACACTCTGCACTCACACTCTGCACTCTGCACTCACACTCTGCACTCTGCACTCACACTCTGCACTCTGCACTCACACTCTGCACTCACACTCTGCACTCACACTCTGCACTCACACTCTGCACTCACACTCTGCACTCACACTCTGCACTCACACTCTGCACTCACACTCACAATCTGCACTCTGCACTCACACTCTGCACTCTGCACTCACAATCTGCACTCTGCACTCTGCACTCACACTCTGCACTCACACTCTGCACTCTGCACTCACACTCTGCACTCTGCACTCACACTCTGCACTCTGCACTCACACTCTGCACTCACACTCTGCACTCTGCACTCTGCACTCACACTCTGCACTCTGCACTCTGCACTCTGCACTCTGCACTCTGCACTCTACACTCTGCACTCTGCACTCACACTCTGCACTCACACTCTGCACTCACACTCTGCACTCACACTCTGCACTCACACTCTGCACTCTGCACTCACAATCTGCACTCTGCACTCACAATCTGCACTCTGCACTCACACTCTGCACTCTGCACTCACACTCTGCACTCACACTCTGCACTCACACTCTGCACTCACACTCACAATCTGCACTCTGCACTCACACTCTGCACTCTGCACTCACAATCTGCACTCTGCACTCTGCACTCACACTCTGCACTCACACTCTGCACTCACACTCTGCACTCTGCACTCACACTCTGCACTCTGCACTCACACTCTGCACTCTGCACTCACACTCTGCACTCACACTCTGCACTCACACTCTGCACTCACACTCTGCACTCACACTCTGCACTCACACTCTGCACTCTGCACTCACACTCTGCACTCTGCACTCACACTCTGCACTCTGCACTCACACTCTGCACTCTGCACTCTGCACTCTGCACTCTGCACTCTGCACTCACACTCTGCACTCTGCACTCTGCACTCACACTCTGCACTCTGCACTCACACTCTGCACTCACACTCTGCACTCACACTCTGCACTCTGCACTCACACTCTGCACTCTGCACTCACAATCTGCACTCTGCACTCACACTCTGCACTCTGCACTCACAATCTGCACTCTGCACTCACAATCTGCACTCTGCACTCACAATCTGCACTCTGCACTCACAATCTGCACTCTGCACTCACAATCTGCACTCTGCACTCACAATCTGCACTCTGCACTCTGCACTCTGCACTCTGCACTCTGCACTCTGAATCTGCACTCTGCACTCTGAATCTGCACTCTGCACTCTGAATCTGCACTCTGCACTCTGAATCTGCACTCTGCACTCTGAATCTGCACTCTGCACTCTGAATCTGCACTCTGCACTCTGAATCTGCACTCTGCACTCTGAATCTGCACTCTGCACTCTGAATCTGCACTCTGCACTCACACTCTGCACTCACACTCTGCACTCTGCACTCACAATCTGCACTCTGCACTCACAATCTGCACTCTGCACTCACAATCTGCACTCTGCACTCACACTCTGCACTCTGCACTCACACTCTGCACTCACACTCTGCACTCACACTCTGCACTCACACTCTGCACTCACACTCTGCACTCACACTCTGCACTCACACTCTGCACTCACACTCTGCACTCTACACTCTGCACTCTGCACTCTGCACTCTGCACTCTGCACTCTGCACTCTGCACTCTGCACTCTGCACCCACAATCTGCACCCACAATCTGCACTCACACTCTGCACTCTGCACTCTGCACTCACACTCTGCACTCTGCACTCACACTCTGCACTCTGCACTCACAATCTGCACTCTGCACTCACACTCTGCACTCTGCACTCACACTCTGCACTCTGCACTCACAATCTGCACTCTGCACTCACAATCTGCACTCTGCACTCACAATCTGCACTCTGCACTCACAATCTGCACTCTGCACTCACAATCTGCACTCTGCACTCTGCACTCTGCACTCTGCACTCTGAATCTGCACTCTGCACTCTGAATCTGCACTCTGCACTCTGCACTCTGAATCTGCACTCTGCACTCTGAATCTGCACTCTGCACTCTGAATCTGCACTCTGCACTCTGAATCTGCACTCTGCACTCTGAATCTGCACTCTGCACTCTGAATCTGCACTCTGCACGCTGAATCTGCACTCTGCACTCTGAATCTGCACTCTGCACTCTGAATCTGCACTCTGCACTCTGAATCTGCACTCTGCACTCTGAATCTGCACTCTGCACTCTGAATCTGCACTCTGCACTCTGAATCTGCACTCTGCACTCTGAATCTGCACTCTGCACTCTGAATCTGCACTCTGCACTCTGAATCTGCACTCTGCACTCACAATCTGCACTCTGCACTCACAATCTGCACTCTGCACTCACAATCTGCACTCTGCACTCACACTCTGCACTCTGCACTCACACTCTGCACTCACACTCTGCACTCACACTCTGCACTCACACTCTGCACTCACACTCTGCACTCACACTCTGCACTCACACTCTGCACTCACACTCTGCACTCACACTCTGCACTCACACTCACAATCTGCACTCTGCACTCACACTCTGCACTCTGCACTCACAATCTGCACTCTGCACTCACACTCTGCACTCTGCACTCACACTCTGCACTCACACTCTGCACTCTGCACTCACAATCTGCACTCTGCACTCACAATCTGCACTCTGCACTCACAATCTGCACTCTGCACTCACAATCTGCACTCTGCACTCACACTCTGCACTCACACTCTGCACTCACACTCTGCACTCACACTCTGCACTCACACTCTGCACTCACACTCTGCACTCACACTCTGCACTCACACTCTGCACTCACACTCACAATCTGCACTCTGCACTCACAATCTGCACTCTGCACTCACAATCTGCACTCTGCACTCACAATCTGCACTCTGCACTCACACTCTGCACTCACACTCTGCACTCACACTCTGCACTCACACTCTGCACTCACACTCTGCACTCACACTCTGCACTCACACTCTGCACTCACACTCTGCACTCACACTCACAATCTGCACTCTGCACTCACACTCTGCACTCACAATCTGCACTCTGCACTCACACTCTGCACTCACACTCTGCACTCACACTCTGCACTCACACTCTGCACTCACACTCTGCACTCACACTCACAATCTGCACTCACACTCACAATCTGCACTCTGCACTCACACTCTGCACTCTGCACTCACAATCTGCACTCTGCACTCACACTCTGCACTCACACTCTGCACTCACACTCTGCACTCACACTCTGCACTCACACTCTGCACTCACACTCTGCACTCACACTCTGCACTCACACTCTGCACTCACACTCTGCACTCACACTCACAATCTGCACTCTGCACTCACACTCTGCACTCTGCACTCACAATCTGCACTCTGCACTCACACTCTGCACTCTGCACTCACACTCTGCACTCTGCACTCACAATCTGCACTCTGCACTCACAATCTGCACTCTGCACTCACAATCTGCACTCTGCACTCACACTCTGCACTCTGCACTCACACTCTGCACTCACACTCTGCACTCACACTCTGCACTCACACTCTGCACTCACACTCTGCACTCACACTCTGCACTCACACTCTGCACTCACACTCTGCACTCACACTCTGCACTCACACTCTGCACTCTGCACTCACAATCTGCACTCTGCACTCACACTCTGCACTCACACTCTGCACTCACACTCTGCACTCACACTCTGCACTCACACTCTGCACTCACACTCTGCACTCACACTCTGCACTCACACTCTGCACTCACACTCTGCACTCACACTCTGCACTCACACTCACAATCTGCACTCTGCACTCACACTCTGCACTCTGCACTCACAATCTGCACTCTGCACTCACACTCTGCACTCTGCACTCACAATCTGCACTCTGCACTCACAATCTGCACTCTGAATCTGCACTCTGCACTCTGAATCTGCACTCTGCACTCTGAATCTGCACTCTGCACTCTGAATCTGCACTCTGCACTCTGAATCTGCACTCTGCACTCTGAATCTGCACTCTGAATCTGCACTCTGCACTCTGAATCTGCACTCTGCACTCTGAATCTGCACTCTGCACTCTGAATCTGCACTCTGCACTCTGAATCTGCACTCTGCACTCTGAATCTGCACTCTGAATCTGCACTCTGCACTCTGAATCTGCACTCTGCACTCTGAATCTGCACTCTGCACTCTGAATCTGCACTCTGCACTCTGAACTCTGCACTCTGAATCTGCACTCTGCACTCTGAATCTGCACTCTGCACTCTGAATCTGCACTCTGCACTCTGAATCTGCACTCTGTACTCTGAAACTGCACTCTGCACTCTGAATCTGCACTCTGCACTCTGAATCTGCACTCTGCACTCACAATCATGGGGTCCCAGGAAAAGTAGTAAACCGACCATTCCTTCGACGTGTACGTTTACCTCTTTCTAGACACACTAGCAGTTTGGTATCACACTAGTTGGGCAGAGTCTAATAAAAGAACAGATAGTACCGAATCAGAAGGCCCAGCCTTTCTTGGGAGGGTTGGGGTGATACAAATCCGCGTCCCACTTCTGAGGAGGACTCTGCACCAAGAAGGATTAGTTACTTACCTGTAATCCTAGTTCTCTTCCAGGGGTATCCTCATCAAAGTCATAAGCATTAGAATATTCCTGCCCATGCGCGGGACCCCGGAAACAATATATTATATGTGCCCCACATATATATATACATATATATATATATATATATATAAAAATAAGCAATTGCAGCCAAATAAAACAGTAGAGCTGGAATATGCTGTGAAGAATTTCCGCCATACATGTGTATTAGCATTAGAAACATGAGAAACAACACCAATGCTTGTTTAGAAACTGTTTTAATGCTTAGAAAGCAGTAGAAATTCTTATAACACACTGTAAGCATATACAGCTCCCAGGCTGCATTGCAAATACCCAGTCTAAAAAGACTGAAAAGCTAACCTGTAGCTGCATGTACTAAAACTGACGCTGTGCCTTTAAGGCACCTCTGCCCCTAGCTTCCCATCATGCCTCAGGGGTTACAGTTAGGTCAGTTGTTCTTTTCGGAGACTGAAAACCAAACCATGGTAATAACAGGTTGTTAGACGGACCGGGAGGGTCGGCCGAGGATAAGGGGAGCGGTCTCCAGGGAGAGCCGACTCCAGTGACCGTACAGACAAGTAACTTCCCCCCCACAGACGGACACCACACAAGGGTAAGGTTCAACGAGATTTTATAGGCGATTCTTAAAGTACGATAAAATGGTACAAGGAGGTCTGGACTCAGGGGTCCCCTCGATTCTGGTCTCTGGTTTGGGGAAAGGGTAGCGGGACAGTCTTGGTTACCAAAAGATGGAAATAGCTCTCAATCCTCGAGCTCGGCGTTCTAGATGATCGGGCCGCGGCGGAGCCAGCAGGTCCCGAGATGGACGAAGGAAGCGACGGTCCGCGGCGGAGCCAGCAGGTCCCGGAGAAGATGATGGTTGCAAACGGTCCGCGGCCATGCCAGCAGGTCCCGACGACGATGAAGGATTACGAAGGTTACGAAGGTTGCGGCAGCACCAGCAGGCAGGGTGATGGTGCACAAGGCAGAGCTACGGCAGCGCCAGTAGTCCGTCAAGGATGAGTTCTTCTTTACGTCTCTTGACTCCAAGATACAACTGCCTTCCTGCTCTGGAGCTGCCCCAGTTATAGGGCTGGTGTTCTTTGATGTCCGGACCCTCGCACTTGGAGGTCGGGAGGTCCGGGATGGGGGAGTCCAGACACCCAGCAGGGGGGTGGGGCCAGCGCCCGGGGAGGCGATGGGCGAGCGGCACTTGGCGGGGAGAGCCATCGACACCTCTTTCTCCCATTGACTTGCCAAGTAGCCCGCTCACCTCCTGGGTGGATGGTGGTGCCGGGATGTCTGAGGCCTGGCCAGGCCCAGGGTTGAGGTCGATCGGGGGCCAGGCGGCCTCGTGGTGGAGTGTCCAAGATGGCGCCCAGGATGGGCGCGCGGGCCAGCAGTGGATCGGGTCCACGAGGTCGATATGTTCGAAGGCAAGGGTCCCTGAGGGGACGGAGGACGTGCAATGGTGGTGTGTGGTACCTGTGTGACCGGGCTCGGACCGGGTTGGGCCGGGGGAGAGCGGCCCTTCATGTGGCCTGTCCAACACAGGTTAAAACATCTCCTACTTAATAAACAAAGTCCTTTGCCCGGGGAGGCGGGAGGGTTGCTTATGACTTTGATGAGGATACCCCTGGAGGAGAACTAGGATTACAGGTAAGTAACTAATCCTTCTCTTCCAGGGGATCCTCATCAATAGTCATAAGCATTAGAATAGAGTAGCGAGCCTCACCTCATCCCTGCGGGCAAAGGAATCAACACATAACATTCATATCCGTAGGCCCAAACAGTAGGCCTTATTTTACCCAAATAGGTTTCTCAAGGAGGCTTGCCCTACTTGAGACTCCGCTCTGGAATCAGACTCTAGGCAATAATGCCTTGTAAAGGTATGGACTGATTTCCATGTTGCAGCCTTGCATATTTCTGACATAGGAATGTCATGTAAAAACGCTATTGTGGCTGCTTTTCCTCTAGTGGAATGAGCTTTGGGTGATTGTAACAAAGGTTTGCCAGCCAGCTGGTATGCTAGCCTGATACAGGAGACAATCCATCTGGAGATGGATCTTTTCTTTGCTGCAAACCCCGTCCTCATTGGACCATAATTGACAAAGAGTTGGTCTGTCTTTCTGGTGTCCTTCGTCTTCTCTAGGTAAAACTTTAGTACCCGTTTAAGATCTAACGAGTGCAACGACCTCTCAGCTGGGGTCGATGGGTTAGGAAAGAACGAAGGAAGGGTAATCGTTTGATTTATATGAAATTCCGAGACCACCTTTGGAAGGAAAGATGGATGAGCCCTCATTACTACTCTGTTGTGGTGAAACACAGTGTAAGGTTCCTTGGTGCAGAGTGCTTGTATCTCGCTAACCCTGCGAGCAGAGGTTATTGCCACCAAGAAGGCCGCCTTCCAAGTGAGATGCTGCAAGGAGGCCTTGTGTATAGGCTCAAACGGTGTAGACATC